>NW_007248842.1:57262-80211 GCF_000164805.1 Carlito syrichta
GGGGGGGGGGGCCCCTCTTGTGCTTCCAGCAGGGGGAGGGGGAAAAAAAGAACCACTGTGAAATCTACCAGAGCGCCCTGTTCTTCTTAACCAAGTCTGCCCTCAGAGAAGCTATTTTATCAGAGTCTAATCCACAGGGGATAGAGGGAGTCATCAAAGCCCAACTGACCTGGGGGAAAGGAAATCCCCAACTCAGCTCCCTGCAGCCGTCCTGTACCACCCAAGGAGTGGAAAACGAAGGAGCCGTGTCTGACATTCACAGTGTGGAGACACAAACTCACTACATAACTGAGAATTTCCATTTCAGCTTTTTTGTTTCAACTTCGTCACCCACACTGGAGTGCAGTGATATCATGGCTCATGACAACCTTGAATTCCTGGGTTCAAGCGATCCTTCTGTCTCAGCCTCCTGAGTAGCAAGCACTGTAGGCACACACCACTACACCCAGCTAATTTTTTTTTTTTTTGAGTTGGAGTTTCACTCTGTCACCCAGGCTAGAGTGCAATGGCACGCTCACGGCCACTGCAACCTCGACCTGCTGGGTTCAGGCAATCCTTCCACCTCAGCATCTCAAGTAGCAGGAACTACTGGCATGCGCCACCACGCCCAGCTAATTTTTTGAGTTATTGTAGAAATGTGGTCTCGCCAAGTTGCCCAGGCCCATGAGCTCAAGCAGTCCTCTCACCTCGGCCTCCCAAAGTGCTGTGGTTATAGGCATGAGCCACTGCGTCTGGCCTTAATTTTTTGATATATTGTAGAAACAAGGTCTCACCATATTGCCCAGGTTAGTCTCAAACTCCTGGGCTCAGGCAATCCTCTTTCCTCAGCCTCCCAAAGTACTGGGATTATAGGCATGAGCCACCATGCCCAGCGCCATTTCAGCTTCTGAGAAATGGCTTTAAGCCTACACTTTTTTTTTTCTTTTGAGTTGGAGTCTCACTCCGTCACCCAGACTGGAGTGCAGCGGCCGCTCCCGGCCACCGCAGCCTCGACCTGCTGGGCTCCGGCGATCCTTCCGCCTCAGCCTTCTGAGTGACTGGAACTACAGGCACGCGCTACCACGCCCGGCTAATTTTTAAAATTTTTATTGTTGAGATGAGGTCTCGCCAAGTTGCCCAGGCGGGTCTCGAACCTGTGGGCTCACCTCGGCCTCCCAAAGTGCGGGATTACATGCTGAGCCACCGAGCCCGGCTAAGCCTACACTTTTAAGGTTCCTTTTTTTCCCCCTTTCTAATCGAATTATGTACTTGCTTGAGAAATTTCAGAAGCTGATCTTATAATAGCAGAGTCTGGAGACCCCATGGCAGGATTCTTCATTGCTTTAACCAGTACTATATCAGTCAGCCCTCCAGGTGGACAACTCAAGAGAACCATCAAAGCAAAATCAGCTCCCTCTACTGCTCCTGGGTATTCCTTATTCCATTTCCTTAAAACCCTCTATCCTGAGCCGGGCTCGGTGGCCCAGCCTGTAATCCTGCGCCTTTGGGAGGCTGAGGTGAGTGGATTGCCTGAGCCCGCGGGTTCGAGACCCGCCTGGGCAGCGAGACCTCATCTCTACAATAAATCAAAAAATCAGTCGGGTGTGGTAGTGCATGCCTGTAATTCCGGCTACTGGGAAGGCTGAGGTGGAAGGATCGCCGGAGCCCAGCAGGTCGAGGCTGCGGTGGCTGGGAGCGGCCACTGCACTCCAGTCTGGGCGACAGAGTGAGACTCCAACTCAAAAAAAAAAAAAAAACCTCTATCCTTAGGCTAAAATGTTGAAATGATTTATTTGAGGCCCAAGCCTGACCACCTCCCATCTGCCAGCTTTTAGATAAAGTCACTTTCCTAACACCAAATCTCATGCTTGTTTATTTCAGCCTGCAAGTGACCAGTAGCAGAACTTGCAATCTGCAACAACTATAAGACTGACACCGGTTCATAGGACCATAGGGCACTTCCCACCCACTGCACCTGACTCCACATCACCAAAGGTCTATGTACAGCAGCTTCTTTGATCCAGTGTAGCACATCTGACTTTCAACAGAAAATTACAAGGCATACTAAAAGGCAAGAAAACACAATTTGAGGAGAACAAACAAGCATCGGAATCAGACTTAGATATGGCAGGGCTTTTGGAATTATCTGACCAGCAGTTTAAAATGACAATGATTAATATGCGAAGAGCGTCTCTTCCCCTAAGCGGCCTGAGGTGACTCGCCAGAATGGTCCGCTACTCACTAGACCCGAGAACCCCACGAAGTTGTGCAAGTCTCAAGGCTCCAACCTGCGCGATCACTTCAAGGTGGGTGCGTCAGCAGGGCTTCAGATCGCGGCTGTGGCGATGTGCCTCTTAAGACACCTTTGGATGGGCCGTGAAAGGAACGCGTTCTGAGCAGCCGCCTGTCTAGACAAACACCCGAGAAACTGCGCAGGCCATCAAGGGCATGCACATACGAAAAGCCACCAAGTACCTGAAAGATGTCACCTTACAGAAACAGTGTGTGCCATCCCGCCGCTACAACGGTGGAGTTGGAAGGTGTGCCCAGGCCCAACAGTGGGGCTGGACACAAGGTCGGTGGCCCAAAAAGAGTGCTGAAGTTTTGCTGCACATGCTTAAAAATGCAGAGAGTAATGCTGAGCTTAAGGGCTTAGATGTTGATTCTCTGGTCATTGAGCACATCCCGGTGAACAAAGCCCCTAAGATGCGCCGCCAGACGTACCGGGCTCATGGTCGGATCAACCCTTACATGAGCTCACCCTGCCACATTGAGATGATCCTCACTGAAAAGGAGCAGATTGTTCCTAAGCCAGAGGAGGAGGCTGCACAGAAGAAAAAGATATCCCAGAAGAAACCGAAGAAACAAAAACTTATGGCACGGGCATAAATTCAGCATGAAATAAATGCAGATAGACGTGAAAAAAAATATACTAAGAGCATGGAACAAGTAGACAGGGAGTAAGGCGCACTCTGGGTTTTACAGCTCTGTGTGAGAAAGTGACACACTTTGCTTTTCACATTTTGACTTTCAGCTAGGTTCTATCTATCCACACACACTTGGGAAAAGTGAGCCAGGAAAGAAAATACTCTGGTGAGAGGCTGGCACAGGAGATGGTGAGAGTGGCATGAAAAGAAGTGGCAGGACGTTGGGTCATATGATTCTGAGTTTACATTTATATCTGAAAGGAGGGACCCCAAGAAACTCGGAATAAACTTAGTCACATTTTGCCTCAGCATAGACATTTTTGCTTTAACTGACATGCTTTGAATCTAGCACAGGTTAAACATAGATAAATTTCCAACAGGCAGCTTTTAGGAAGCATTCAGACATTTTACGGAAGGCCAAACTGGCAGCCTACGCCACCCCCTTGGCAAATTCCCACCAGATGCAAGACAAGGACAGCCTAACCTTTCAATTCATGGTTGAGCATAATAATCTCTAAGAAACTTTAGGGTTCCTTGTCCAAGGCAGAAGGTCAAAGATCGCCCCTCAGCTGGCCAGAGCCATAGAAATGATAACAAGACCAGCTTTTTACTAAGGAGCTTGTGGATTGGAAACGTCTGACAGGTCTCTTGCAGGAAAAAACCCTCCCCTTGTCTCCTCCCATCTAGCCCATCACTATGGCAGCAGTCATGTGACTAGCCCACCCATCTGCCTGCCATCCATCACCTGAGCTTACCCGCCCCTGGGTGATGAAGTGGAACAGACTACCACCCAATCACCTCAACGACCTGCCCCCATCAAAGGGAAGGATTAAAAGCGTGCTTCAGCATGTCATCCCAGCACTTAGGGAAGCCGAGGCAAGAGGATTGTCTGAGCCTGGGGGTTCAAGACCAGCCTGGGCACCTTGGTGAGACCTTGTCTCTACAGTAAATCACAAAAACTAGCCGGGCATGGTGGCGTGCCCCTGTAGTTCCAGCTACTTGGAAGGCT
This sequence comes from Carlito syrichta, assembly GCF_000164805.1. NCBI lineage: Eukaryota > Metazoa > Chordata > Mammalia > Primates > Tarsiidae > Carlito > Carlito syrichta. The sequence goes on from NW_007248842.1 coordinate 61,178, forward strand.
GAGGCGGAAGGATCGCCTGAGCTCAGCAGGTCGAGGCTGCGGTGGCCGTGAGCATGCCACTGCACTCCAGCCTGAGTGAAACTCCAACTCAAAAAAAATAACTAAACAAACAAGGACTCAACCGCAAGCAGCCACCTGCCATTGCCTTGTTAAGCTATGGTGTGACCATGTGCTCTTTGAGCTATGACCTGGCCATGTTTTCTTAAGCGTTGGCCCACTGCCCCACCCTGGGGAGGTGAATCTTCTCTCTTTCACTCTCTCTCTCTCTAATTTACTTTCTAAATAAACTATATATTTTCTAATCTAACTGCTGTGCAATTCTTTGCATCTTTCATGCAGTACCGGATCACACACCAGACACCCATACCCCCCAGCGGGCCTGACCAAACATTCTGGAAGGCTGAGGTGGAAGGATTGCCAGAGCCCAGCAGGTTGAGGCTGCAGTGCCCACTGGGAGCCACTGCACTCCAGTCTGGGCGACAGAGTGAGACTCCAACTCAAAAAAAAAAAAAGACATCTGTGGGTACAGTTAGGTAGAAGGAATAATATCTAGGGTTCACCAACACAACAGCACAACTATAGTGAACAATAATTTATCACATAGTTCAAAATAACTAGAAGAGTGAAGCTGACCTGGAGTGTTTCCAAAACACGCAATAAATAATAAGAAGCTGGGTGTAGTGGCTCATGCCTGAAATCCAAGCACTCTGGGAGGCTGAGGCGAGAGGATTGCCTGAGCCCAGGAGTTTGAGACCAGCCTGGGCAACACAGCAAGACCTCATCTCTGCAAAGCAAATCAAAATAATTAGCCAGGTAGAGTGGTGTACACATGTAGAACCAACTTGAAAGGTTGAGGTGGAGGGATCACCTGAGCCCAGCAAGTCGAGGCTGCAGTGAAGCATGATCGTGCCACTGCACTCCAGCCTGGATGACAGAGTGAGACTCTGACTCGAAAAATAATAACAACAGCCGGGCTCGGTGGCTCAGCCTGTAATCCCACGCCTTTGGGAGGCTGAGGTGAGTGGATTGCCTGAGCCCACGGGTTCGAGACCCGCCTGGACAGCGAGACCTCACCTCTACAATAAATAAAAAAATCAGCCGGGCGTGGTAGCGCACGCCTGTAATTCCAGCTACTTTGGAGGCTGAGGCAGGAGGATCGCCGGAGCCCAGCAGGTCGAGGTTGTGGTGGCCGGAAGGGCCACTGCACTCCAGTCTGGGCGACAGAGTGAGATTCCAACTCAAAAAATAATAATAATAATAATAACAATACAATAATAATAATAAAAAATGCTTGAGGCAATGAATATCGCAATCACCTTGTTTGATCATTGCACATTGTATGCTTATATCAAAAGTTCACATATATCCCACAAATATGTATACCTATTATGTATCCATAAATATTAAAAATTAAATTTTAAAAAATTGTTTTTGAGTTGGAGCCTCACTGTTTCACCCAGACTGGAGGACAGTGGCACGATCCTGGTCACCGCAGCCTTGACCTGCTGGGTTCAGGTGATCCTTCCGAGGAGTCGGAACCACAGGCATGCGCCACCATGCCCAGCTAATTTTTTTGACTTATTGTAGAGACGAGGTCTTGCCAGGTTGCCCAGGCTGGTCTCGTACCTGAGGGCTCAGGCAATCCTCTTACCTTAGCTTCCCAAAGTGCTGGGATTATAGGTGTGAGCCACCACGCCCGGCTTAAAAATATTTTTTAAAGACCCTCTGTCAAGTCATTCTGTCAAGAGTTCATAGGAGCAATTTCTGCAGGATTTCTGCCTGAAATCAGACCTGAGAGAAAAATGGAGGGTGGGAAACCGCAAGTTGTAAGCACTCTGGTGTCTACTCTTCCCTAGTCTGTCTCTCAGACAGGTTCTCTATTTCCCCTCTTTGCACATTCACCGGCGGTTGGTAAGCCAGCGTCAGGCAACATTTCACCACCATCCTCTGCATTTTCCAGGTCTTAATTTATTTTCTTTTGTCTACCTGGATGACCTATCCTGCTCTGATCTCTAACTCAACTAAGATTTTGTCAGCTGGGTGCCATAACTCACGTCTGTAATCCCAGTACTTTGGGAGCCTAAGGCCAGAGGATTGCTTAAGCGCAGGAATTCAAAACCAGCCTGGGCAGCGTAGCGAGACCCCATCAGCACAAAAAGGTTTAAAAAAATTTTTTTTGAGTTAGAGTCTCACTCTGTCACCCAGGCTGGAGTGCAGTGGCCGCTCCCGGCCACCACAGCCTCGACCTGCTGGGCTCAGGCGTTCCTTCCGCCTCAGCCTTCCAAGTAGCCAGAACTACAGGCGCGCGCTACCACGCCCAGCTAATTTTTTAACTTTTCAAGTAACTGAACCTGCGGACTCAGGCAATCCACTTGCCTCGGCCTCCCAAAGTGCTGGGATTTCAGGCTGAGCCACCAAGCCCGGCCAAAAGTTTAAAAATTAACCTAGCATGGTAATCCCAGCTACTTGGGAGGCTGAGGAGGGAGGATCACCTGAGCCCAGGAGGTCAAGTTTGAGGTGAACCATGATCATGCCCCTGCATTCCAGCCTGAGTGAGACCTCTATTCCAAAAAAATTTTTTTTTGGTCTGTCCTTTAGGATACAACTAAAATATCACTTGTTCTAGGAAGTCTTCTCCCATCCTCTCCCATTTTCCTTTTTTTTTTTTTAAACCTTTTAGCACTTCATTTGGGCATTTCATTGTGGGCTTGTCAGCTCTGTCATCAGATTGTAAATGACTTTGGGCATGGACACTCTCTTCTTCTTCCTCTTCCCACATCCAGTTCTGACTGCCCTGCCTGTGACATGCAAACGTTTGATAAATGTTTGCTGAATTAAATAGATTCCAACCTCCGGAGACTTGATTTTCCAGGGTCTCATTTACCATTCTTTCCCCACCCTAGAATGGGAAAGCACGAAACCAAAAAGGCTTGGGAACAAACCTCTCCACGTAGCCAAATAAGCTTCAGAAACATTCATTAAAAAGCATTTTCCCAGCCGGGCTCGATGGCTCAGCCTGTAATCCCACGATTTGGGAGGCTGAGGTGAGTGGATTGCCTGAGCCCGTGGGTTCGAGACCCGCCTAGGCAACTTGGTGAGACCTCATCTCTACAATAAAACAAAAAGTTAGCCAGGCGTGGTAGCGCGCGCCTGTAGTTCCAGCTCCTTGGAAGGCTGAAGCGGAAGGATCGCCGGAGCCCGGCAGGTCGAGGCCGCGGTGGCCGGGAGCGGCCACTGCACTCCAGTCTGGGTGACGCAGTGAGACTCTAACTCAAAAAAAAAAAAAAAAAAGCATTTTCCCATTGAAAAGAAAGAACAGATCCAAAGGCAGTGATTCCATCTTCAAATACCCATTTGGTTAAGATGCAAGCGCTTTTGTGCCGTGGCTCTGAAAGTCCTAAACTCGAAAACCAGTTCCCTTTGGCTTTGTGAGTTCTGAAATCCATTTCCTTTCCCATTTGCCCAGCATCAATGCCGGGAAGGGCCCTGGGGCCATGATGTGATCAGCAACTGCAGGGAACCAACCTGGGAGCCTGAAGCTGGGCTGGACCAGGGTTGAATGGATCCCTGGTATTTGCTATTTCCACCAGGCTCTGAAAGGTGTGATTCTAGATTAAGGAGATTTCTTTTTTTCACACCAGTGCACTAGAATTTACAACTCTAAGCCAATGCTCTTCCCTCTAAAGGCCACAGGCCTGGCCCCTGTGCTCACAATGGTTTGAAATTTTTCCTTCCTTGGAATTGCCTCTCATTTGTGTCACTTATGACTTTCTCTTTTTAACATTTTTTGCAAAAAAATTTTGTGGGGATACGTGTTATCCCACAGTACTTTTTTTTATTTATTTATTTTTGAGTTGGAGTCTCACTCTGTTGCCCAGACTGGAGTGCAGCGGCCGCTCCCGGCCACCGCAGCCTCGACCTGCTGGGCTCCGGCGATCCTTCCGCCTCAGCCTTCCGAGTAGCTGGAACTACAGGCGTACGCTACTGCGCCCGGCTAATTTTTAATTTATTGTAGAGATGAGGTCTTGCCAAGCTGCCCAGGCAGGTCTCAAACCCGCGGGTTCAGGAAATCCACTCACCTCAGCCTCCCGAGGCGCAGGATTACAGGCTGAGCCACCGAGCCCGGCCCACAGTACTTTTAAAATGATTCTCATGGTTGGGCGCAGTGGCGCAAGCCTAGAATCCCAGCAATTTGGGAGGCTGAGGAGAGTGGGTTGCCTGAGCCTGTGAGTTCGAGATCAGCCTTGGCAACTTGGTGAGACCTCGTCTCTGCAATAAATCAAAAAATAAGCCAGGCGTGGTAGCACATGCCTATAGTTCCAGCTCCTTGGAAGGCTGAGGCTGAAGGATCGCCTGAGCCCAGCAAGTCAAGGTTGCGGTGGTCGTGAGTGTGCTATTGCACTTCAGCCTGGGCGATAGAGTAAGGTTCTCACTCAAAAAAAAAAGAGAGAGAGAGTAAACTCTTTTCTTTTTCCTTTTCCTGTATTTGCTGTCTTGAACATGGATGTAATGACTGGAGCATTAGCAGCCACCATGGGCCACGAGGCCATCTTAGAAGTGGAGTTGCTGGCTGAAGCAGAAGGAGCACCTGAACCCAGCAGGTTGACACTGCAGTGGGCATGAGCGTGCCACTGCACTCCAGCCTGGGCGATAGAGGGAGACTCCGACTCAAAAAATAAAAATAAAAATGAAGAAATAAAATGATTCTCATAGTCTTTTGTTAAAGTCCATGCCATCTTCTTTTTACTTATATATTTAGTTTGTTAGAGACAAGATCTCACTCTGTTGCCCAGGCTGGAGTGAAGTGGTGTGCTCATATCTCACCATAGCCTGGAACTCCTGACCTCAAAGGATCCTCCTGTCTTAGCCTCCTAAGTAGCTGTGTGGCAGAGAGGGGCTGAAAACAGTTCAAGTTATTCCTTTTTAAAAATTAGCCTGCAAGCTCCAAACCTGCTAGATTTGGGATGTGAGAAACCAAATAGCCACAGGCCACTTTCCTGGAAGTGCAAGATAGTAATTCACAACCTTACTCACCCTCTTTGTGAAGGTATCAGTTTACAATCCCTGCTTGTCATGTATACCCTGGAGACAATTTGTTCTTTGAAAATCTAGTTTTGCTAAATACCACCTGCAAATGCCAAAGAAAAATGTATAGCTGTACAACCCGACCCCCCTCCCTTACCTAAACTAACAGATAAAACCCAGCCGGGTTCGGTGGCTCAGCCTGTAATCCCGCGCCTTTGGGAGGCTGAGGTGAGTGGATTGCCTGAGCCCGCGGGTTCGAGACCCGCCTGGGCAGCGAGACCTCATCGCTACAATAAATCAAAAAATCAGCCGGGCGTGGTAGCGCATGCCTGTAATTCCGGCTACTGGGAAGGCTGAGGCGGAAGGATCGCCGGAGCCCAGCAGGGCGAGGCTGCGGTGACTGGGAGCGGCCACTGCACTCCAGTCTGGGCGACCGAGTGAGACTCCAACTCAAAAAAACCCAAAAAAACCAGATAAAACCCCTCTCCTCTTTCTCCGGGTTGCTCAGCCTTGGAGCATTAGCCCACTGAGTTGCACCAGTGCTCATAAACCACTACTTCCTAAGGTAGCCTTGAGCTCAGGGTCTCTCTGTTTTCCCACAACAGCTGGGTCTACAGGCATGCACCACCATGCCTAGCTAATTTTTTAAAAAATTTTGTAGAGGTAGGGTATTGCTATCTTGACCAAGCTGGTCTTGAACTTCCAGGCTCATATGATCCTCTGGCCACAGCCTCCCAAAGTGCTGGGACTGCAGGCAGAAGCCTGGCCAATTTTCTTTTGAATTAGAAATAGCATCCTCGAAGCAGAGCTCTACTCACCCCCGGCCAAGTGACCCAGTTCCTAGCAGGCCTGACCTCCTGGGCTCAAGCTATTTTCGAACTTTAGTTGCACCTATAGCTGGGACTATAGGCACACACCACCTTGCCTATCTAATGTTTTGTTTTTTGTAGAAAACAGAGTCTTGCTATGTTGCCCAGGCTGGTCTGTAACTCCAGGCCTCAAGCAGTCCTTGCACCTCAGTCTTCCAGATCCCTGGAATTGTAGCTGTGAGCACCCGGCCTAAAAAAAATATATATATACATTTTGAGTTGGAGTCCCACTCTGTCGCCCAGACTGGAGTGCAGTGGCCACTCCCGGCCACCGCAGCCTCCACCTGCTGGGCTCCAGCGATCCTTCCGCCTCAGCCTTCCAAGTAGCTGGAACTACAGGAGCGCGCTACCACGCCCGGCCAATTTTTTATTTAATGTAGAGATGAGGTCTCGCCAAGTTGCCCAGGTGGGTCTCGAACCCGCGGGCTCAGGCAATCCACTCACCTCAGCTTCCCAAAGATGCAGGATTACAGGCGGAGCCACCGAACCCAGCTAAAATATTTTTAAATGAATTTATTTATTTTGCAGCTGGGCATGGTGGTTCATGCCTGCAATCCTAGCACTTTGGGAGGTGGAGGCAAGAGGAATGACTTAGGCCAGGGGTTTGAGACCAGCCTGGGCAGCTGGAAAAGCTCTCATCTCTACAATAAATCAAAAATTAGCCATGTGGAGTGGCATGTGCCTGTGGTTCCAGCTACTTAGAAGGATCACTGAGCCCTGCAGGTTGAGGGTATGGTGGCCGTGGGCGTGCCACTGCACTGCAGCCTGGGTAACAGTGAGACTCTGACTCAAAAACAAAAAATCTAGCTGGGCTCGGTGGCTCAGCCTATAATCCCGTGCCTTTGGGAGGCTGAGGTGAGTGGATTGCCTGAGCCCGCGGGTTCGAGACCTGCCTGGACAGTGAGACCCCCAACTCTACAATAAATTAAAAAATCAGCCGGGCGTGGTAGCGCGTGCCTGTAATTCCGGCTACTGGGAAGGCTGAGGCGGAAGGATCGCCGGAGCCCGGCAGGTCGAGGCTGCGGTGGCCGGGAGTGGCCACTGCATTCCAGTCTGGGCGACAGAGTGAGACTCCAACTCAAAAAAAAAACCAAAAAACGTTAAGTACTCTGAGTAAAGGGGAAGAGTTTCCATAGAGCAACCAGGGTGCAGGCTGCCCGGGAATGGCAGCTTTATTCGGCCAGACACAGCAGAGGCCACTCTTGGACCATATGCCTTTTTCTGTGATGTGGCTTCGGCCTGAAATAAGCAAACTTCTTAGAAAACGGGGGAGATCGCATACTGGGCTCTCTTCACCTCCCTTAGCGTTATGGCTAAAGCAGGGAAATGCGCCTTTGGGCACAGCCATAGTTTGGGGTCCGCGGCTGCTGTGAGCGATTAGAAAGGCTCACCCACTCCCAGCTCAGCAGGCACTCCAGCCTTGGCTGGGTACACTGCCCTCTTGATCTTTCAAGGATGTTTTGCAGGTTTCTAGAAATCTGGCCCAGAATTCAGGGGTAGATTACATGCTTGTAGTAGACAAAGATTCCTAAGGAATAACCTTGGTGTGAGTCTTAACAGATACACAGGGGCCCAGAGAAGTGAGCTGGATCTTGTTTGTCCTGTGACTCTTTGGGTGTTTCATGGAATAAGCAGTGGGATTTTTTTTTTTTTTTTGAGTCAGAGTCTCACTCTGTCGCCCAGACTGGAGTGCAGTGGCCACTCCCGGCCACCGCAGCCTCGACCTGCTGGGCTCCGTCCATCCTTCCACCTCAGCCTTCCAAGTAGCTGGAACTACAGGCGCGCGCTACCACGCCTGGCTAATTTTTTAAATTTATTGTAGAGATGAGGGCTCGCCAAGTTGCCCGGGCAGGTCTCGAACCCGTGGGCTCAGATAATTCACTCACGTCAGCCTCCCAAGGTGCGGGATTACAGGTTGAGCCACCGAGCCCGGCAGCAGTGGGATTTGATCAAGGAAGAAAAGAGGGTATTTAAAAATTTTTTTTTTAATTTTTTTAGTGAGATGATTTTTCCTAGGGTTATCCTGAGTTGGGGACTTTCGAGGCAGTACAGACTACCAAATGCTGTTTTTTTATGGACTGAAATCCCTTTGGGATATTTTTTCTGCAACGCTGGAAAGCTTTAATTTTTTAAAAACCCCTGCAGATATGTGTTTTTTCCCTGTCTTTTTTTTTTTTAAGAAACGCTTTTTACTGGGTCTGTGCCTTCATCCTTGGTCTTGTTAGTGATGCTGTTTTTGCTGTTACCCTGCCTGCGAGAGTTTGGTAATAAAAGGTTGCTGAAGTTTCAAAAAAAAAAACAGAAATAGCATCCTCCAGTTGGGTGACTCATCTCCTCTCACTGACATGGGGCCAATTTCAAAAAATGAAATCTGCTCTAAAATGGCAGAGGGTTACAGCCACTGAGGATAGTGAGAGAATGAACTCCTGACACTGAAGTCAAACAAGTGTTAGATGCACCACACTGACATTGTAGAGGGGCAAAACTCATTTAGACCTGCCTAGTTCTAGCATTTTATCTAAAAGTCAGGATCAGCCGGGCTTGGTGGCTCAGCCTATAATTCCCAGCACTTGGGAAGGCCGAGGTGAGTGGATTGCCTGTGCCCGCGGGTTCGAGATCCACCTGGGCAACTTGGCGAGACCTCATCTCTACAATAAATCAAAAATCAGCTGGGCGTGGTAGTGCACGCCTATAGTTCCAGCTACTCCGAAGGCTGAGGCGGAAGGATCGCCGGAGTCCAGCAGGTTGAGGCTGCCGTGGCCAGGAGCGGCCACTGCACTCCAGCCAGGGCGACAGAGTGAGACTCCAACTCAAAAAAAAAGTCAGGATCTGCCCCCCCCATCTGTGAGGCCATCTGTGAAAGAAGGACAATGACCTGAGGGATTAATTAAGAAGGAGGTGTGAAAGGTGTTGTCCCTCAGGAACAGAGCAGCATTGGTTCACCCATTCATTCATGTACTTGTTTACTGGGCTCCCACATACAAAGCACCAACTCCAAGCAAGTGTTTCTCCTGGGGCTGGGAACACACAGAAGCAGGAGACAGGGTTCTTGCTCTCTCAAAGTATTCAGAGACTGGCTGGGGAGAAAGACATGGATGATTGCTACACTCTTTTTTTTTTGAGCTGGAGTCTCAGTCCATAGCCCAGGTTGGAGTGCAGTGCCATGCTCAGGGCCACCCCAGCGTCGACCTGCTGGGCTCTGACGATCCTTCCACCTCAGCCTTCCAAGGAGCCAGAACTACAGGCACGTGCTTCCATGCACGGCTAGTTTTTGAATTATTGTAGAGACGAGGTCTCGCCAAGTTTCCGGGCCTGGACTCGAACCCGCAGCCTCAGGCAATCCACTCCCCTGGGCCTCCCAAAGTGCTGGGATGACAGGGTGAGCCACCGAGCCTGGTCTGCTTACTACACTCTTTAATTCTGTAAGTGCTTTCAAGAAGTGTGTGCAGAGGCGACAAGAAGCATACAGGAGGGGAGCTGAGCCTAAATGGAAGTCTTTTGGGGTAAGAGGGAGCAGGATAAACTTTTGGAATAGAGAAAACCCACTGCATAGATATGAACATGAGTTTCCCTCAAGATCACGCTGCAGTATCCTCATCCCAGGCTAAAATGTCCCAACATTCCCGAAAGGCTAGATATAAGTTTGTCCAAAGCCTAGTAGAGCATGAAAACTGATAATACATGCAAATGGCTCCATAATAGATGCAACTTAAGTCACCATTCTACTTCATATACAACAATAGAAAATATCCCAAGTGCTTACTGAGGAGCTCAAGGGTCATCTAGTTTATAACTGTGTGATAAAACTTGTTTTAAGTGTAGGTGGAAGCTTATTTTGGATGTATATTGAAACTTGTTTTTAAAACTCAGATGTATGCCTGCTTTCCCACCCAAGCCCAGTAGTATACTTTTGGTAAACAAGTTCACATACCAAAAGAAAACCACAGAGTCACGGTGCAGACCCTCTGGCCCCATTTCCTGCTCCACTCCCCTAGTAATCTCACATTCCAGATGTCCCAACCGGGCCCGCCCAGCCTGCCTGACCGTTGATGGTCAGCCGTGGTCAGCCGCGACCCGCAACCATACAAACCAACCAATCCCAAACGCCCCCGTACCCAGTAGGAGAAATTACTCAATCATGTGCGAACAAGTTTAAAGCTCTTTCCCCTCCCTTGTAACTGTGTACATAAACTGCTTGCGGCGCTGGGCCGGGGCTCTCGTTCCTGTACCGCTGCGCCGGTTACAGACATGAGCCCAGACTCAAGCCTGAATAAAGACCCTCGTGTGATTTGCATCGGAGCTGGCTCTTTGGTGGTCTCTCGGATTCAGGATTCAGGTACAACCCTTACCAATACAGAAAGGAAAATAAACAGGCCGGGCTCAGTGGCTCAGCCTGTCGTCCCAGCACTTTGGGTGGCTGAGGTGAGTGGATTGCCCAAGCCTGCGGGTTCGAGACCAGCCTGGGCAACTTGGTGAGACCTCGGCTCTACAATAAATAAATAAATAAATTAGCCAGGCATGGTAGCACACACCTGTAGTTCCGGCTCCTTGGCAGGCTGAGATGGAAGGATCGCCGGAGCCCAGCAGGTTGACCCTGGGGTGGCTGTGAGCATGCCACTGCACTCCAGCCTGGGTGACAGAGTGAAACTCAGACTCAAAAAAAAAAAAAAAGAGAGAGGAAAATAAACATTTGTCTCTCCTTGGGATGGACCACTGCTGTGTTAGACTGTCTCCTACGGATCTCACTCTTCCCCATTCCAGGGCTTTTGCTGTGAACAATTGCAACGTGGGGCAGAACTGGGAGGAGCTGGAACACTGTGTCTGCCCTCTGCCTAGTGGGGAACTGGAACCAAGAATCCTGCTTTGAGACAGGTTTTTTGTCACCTGCCCATTTTTCTTAACTCTTTTCTCTTTCCCTTTCCTTGTTCCTTCCTCCTCCAACCTCCATAATGCATGCCTATCTGATCACGTGCCTGCTTACAGAGGCGGATCTTACCATAGACCAGGAATGGAGTCCTGACGGCAGGACCTTCCCGCTTAGGGAGAGTCACAAGACGGTTAATCCATAACCTGACTGCAGCAGAGATAAAACCAACCAGAGCTCCAGAAGGACTATCACCCAAGATAAGCCATCGGCCACTCCTGCATGCTTCTCATACCGTTTCCCTTTAAAAGCCCTCATGCCTATCATTGCGAGGCTGAGGCAGGAGGACGGCTTGAGCCCAGAAGTTCAAGACCAGTCTGGGCAACGTAGTGAGATCTCATCATAAGTGAATGCATGAATGAGTGAATAAGCAAATAAACAAATAAACAATCAGTCAAGTAGGGTAGTGCCCACCTGTAGTCCCATCTACTTGGAAGGCCGAGGCGGAAGTCCTGATCATGCCACCGCACTCCAGCCTGGGCGACAGAGTGAGACTCTGACTGTTAAAAAAAAAAGAAAAGGAAAAAAGAAAAAAAACCTTCTAATCAGCTTCAAAATTCTAAGTGTCTTTCTTTGCAACTTTAGTTTGTCATTTCTGCAGGTTGCCAGTGCTTGGATAAAACCTATTTTTTTTTCTTCCACCAACTCTCACTTCTCAATTTGGCTTTTGAACAATGAATGACTGGATTTGGGCCTGGTTACAGCATTAACCTGGTTCTCCGTCTCGGCCCAGCTCCTCCTCCTTCTGAAGTAGCACTCACTCCCCACATCCTAGCCTAGAGTTCAACCCACAAGCAACCGAAGCCCAAATCTATGAGATTTCAGTCTTTTCACAGGTAGCCTGGCACTCTCGTCTTGTCCTTATGAGACAGGCCAAGAGACCCCGAAATTGGCCACCCGAGAGGCCAACTAGGCTCTTGACTTCACACAGGAAAGAATTCAAGAGCGAGTCAATGAAGAAGGAGAAAGCAAGTTTATTTAAAAAAAAAAAAAAAAGAGGAACAGAACGAAAACTATTCTATAGGCAGAGAAGCCTCGACTGGTCTACAGAATGAAGAGAAGCCATACATCATTGGGGTTTTCCTTGTATAACTATCTTTTGATTTTATGCTAAGTAAGTGGTGGAATATTCATGGATTTTCTGAGAAAGAGGTGGGAAATTCCCAGAATCTAGGGTCCCTTTTGGGGGTCATGTAGGTTAACGTCTGGGAGTTGCCATGGCAATTATAAACTGTCATGGCGTGGGTGAGAGTGTCATTTAGTATGCTAATTAATGCGTTATACTTAGTATATAATAGCCAAAATGTTAGGCCAAGGATAAAGTCACCACCATCTTGGTTTCAGCCGGTTTGGGCTGGTTCTCTGTCGCCATCCTGTCTTATCAGCAGGGCCTTGTAGCTTGAGTCTTAAGAAGGAAATCAGCCCTGTGGCTTGTCACCGGAAAGGAGTCCTGCCTAACTCCTATCTCACCTGATACCCAGACTTTCAATTTATTCTCTTGACCTAAACACCAACTCGTAACACATTTGACATATAACAGTTCCTGCTGCTGGTATTATGCTGCCCAGTTTACCAATAAGGAAACCAAGATTCTGAAAACAAATTAACATATTGTCCAAAATCCCATCATCATAAAACTATAGAGCCAGGATTTTCATCCAAGTCAATTTCATTCCAAAGGCTTTCTAATTCATCTTCCCTTCCAACAACTTATTCTGTAGCTCCTAAATAAATTCCTTCACTTCTTGGGCTCCATTTTCCTCATCTGTAAAAGGCAACCTCCTCAGGTCCCCTCCCACTGTGGGAGCTTGTCTGTCCTCTTAACAAATCCTGCTTTCTAAAAGAAAAGAAAAGAAAAGAAAAAAGAACCACACCAGCATCTCTAAACTGATTGTTCATTGTATGCTGGTGTCCGCAAGTAAATGGGAGTGAGACAAAAAAGTAGGGGTTGATCATACAGTCAAACACATTTGAAAAACCGATTTCAACAAAAATCAACCTATCTGGTCCCTTCAGGACCTCTCAGAGCCTTTAACATGATGATATGCTTTGGGAATCTTTGAGCAGGGATATAGTCTTATTTCCCTTATTTAACTTTGAGCACCATCATCTCTGGAACACTAGTGTTCTTTGGAACACCAGTTTGAGAAACACTATGTTGGGTGCTATAGAAGAAACTCCTAGTTCCTGCATCTAGTGGTTGGACCTGGGAGCCTCTGCTTTTTCTCTAATACAATTTTAAGGACCAGAGAAATTGAATCCATGATGTATCTTCCTGGACTACATTGAAAATGCAGAAAGACTGTGTTAAGTGAATTAATGGTTAATAACTAGTTAATTCTTCAGTTCTCACAAACGTAGCCTGCCTTTCCATTTCTTTTTTTTTTTTTTTTTTTTTTAGTCGGAGTCTCACTCTGTCGCCCAGACTGGAGTGCAGTGGCCACTCCCGGCCACCGCAGCCTCGACCTGCTGGGCTCCGGTGATTCTTCCACCTTAGCCTTCCGCGTAGCTGGAACTACAGGAGCGCACTACCACACCTGGCTAATCTTTTTTGATTTATTGTAGAGATGAGGTACCACCAAGTTGCCCAGGTGGGTCTTGAACCCCGGGCTCAGGCAATCCACTCACCTCAGCCTCCCAAGGCGCAGGATTACAGGCTGAGCCACCGAGCCCGGCTTCCATTTCCTCAGTGGTGACCAGGGTGAGAGCAAAGGCAGAGCTGCAAGGCCCTGTTTGCACAGGCCCTTTTTCCTACCCAGACGGCTGTCATTGCGTTCGTACCACTGTTTACACACGTTCATGTCTTTCTCTCTAAGCACTTAAGACTTGGATTCATTTTCATAAACTTAGAGCTGCTATTTGGGGATTTGTTATTGTAACTCTAACATGACTTAGGTCACAGTGGACGACACTTCTTGAATCTTTCTAAATGGAGAGCTGCGCATTTGTTCGGATTTAGTCTAAGTGCAGTGCTGTCTGGGTGGAGGAGGTTGGGCGGAAAGGTTTACAAAGGGCTCTTCTTTTTTTATTATTATTATAAAGATGTGGGGGACAATTCAGAGTTAGGTATACAAATGTTGATTATGCAGGTACCCTTGTTGATGAGGTATGCCCCTCCCTCCCCTAACAGTTTTCCTCAAACTGCCAATTCCACCCCCCCTGCCCTGACAGTTTCCCACTACTGCCAATCCCTCTCCTATAGCACTATAATTGTTCAGGGTCCATTTATGAGTGAGATCTTATGGAACTCTGTTCTTGGTTTCTGTGACAGATCACTGAGTATGATCAACTCTAAACTCTTCCAAGTTGCTGCGAAGTTCAAATATTTGTCCTTCTTTATGGCTGAATGATATTCCATTGTGTAGATGAACCACATTTGACAAGGGCTCTTCTAAGCCCGGGATTCTATAATTCCTTAATTTTTCATCCCACTCCTCATATCTTTCCAGCTCCTTCAGAAAGGCTGGAAAACTTCAGAAGAGGGGAAAAGAGTGAGAGAGAAAGAAAAAGTAAAGAAAGTTCTGGTTTTCCTATCTTCCTATTGCTTGAAGCTTCCTAGCTCCTCTTTATTTAAAAAAAAAAATTTTTTTTAAATGAACTTGTTAAATCTAGCCAGATGAGAATCCTTATTTTCACTGTTAGGAGGATGGATTCTATTCAAACTTGCTCCTAGCCCTTTAGGAAACAACGGACAAGCCACAACAATTTCATCTGTCTCCTCAACTATAAAATGGGAATAATAATCTCTCTAATCCTCTTCTTTCTTCCTGGAATTGCTCCAAAGATGGAACGTGATCTTGTAAACATGTAATCCCGCACCTTTGGGAGGCTGAGGTGAGTGGATTGCCTGAGCCCGCAGGTTCGAGACCCGCCTGGACAACTTGGAGAGACCTCATCTCTACAATAAATAAAAAAAAAAATCAGCCGGGCATGGTAGCGCCCGCCTGTAGTTCCAGCTACTCGGAAGGCTGAGGCAGAAGGATCGCCGGAGCCCAGCAGGTCGAGGCTGCGGTGGCGGGAGCGGCCACTGCACTCCAGTCTGGGCGACAGAGTGAGACTCCAACTCAAAAAAAAAAAAGAAAAAGAAAAATAATAATCCACCTTCTTGGCAAGTTAACTAACTCTTCCATACCCTTATCCAGCAGAGAAACGGATCAGGTAGCAGCAAACCCCTGGGGTGTTCACGACTATTAATAGTTAGAAAATCCTTTGAGGTTTAAAGATGAAAGATCCCATATAATTATAAAGGACTGGTGCTATGTTAGAATTAAATAAATTACATAGTAAATTTGGAAATCTAGATCTGATCACCTCCTCACTCAAGATTTGGGTCATTTGGAGAACGAGCTTCCATAAAGGGCCGATGATCAAAGACTGATTCAATGACATTCTTTCGATATAAGACACCCCCTTAAACCGAGCAAATCTGAAGCAAAATCACAGAGAAAATTAAGTTTACCTTGGTGTCTCCCGTCCATCATTGTTTTCAAAATACTTCTGTCTCTCCTATTCCCTAATACACCCATACTAGACATGAACACCCCAAATGATCTATTCACTCAAGACTTCATTCATTCATCCATCCATTCATTTGTTCATTCATTCATGTTACTCAATAAACATTGAGTGTCTGCTCTGTGCTGGGAATACAGACATAAAAAGAGTTCATCCATGGAGAGCTTGGAGGCTCCTGGGGCAATAAGACATCTAAATACATAATTAGGCTGGCTGTGGTGGCTCATGCCTGTAATTCCAGCACTTTGGGAGGCCAAGGCAAGAGGATAGCCTGAGCCCGGGAGTTTGAGACCAGCCTAGGCAACTTGGTGAGACCTCATCTCTATAATAAATCAAAAAATTAGCCCGGCATGGTGGCACGTGCCCGTCATCCTAGCTACTTGTCAGGCTGTGGCAGAAGGACCACCTGAGCCCAGGAGGTCGAGCCATGATTGTGCCACTGTACCCCAGCCTGGGCGACAAAGTAAGACCCTGACTCAAAAAAACAAAAACGAAAATAAATAAATAATTGATTGATTACATCGCAACCACAGGAGCTATGAACGAAGTACACGGGGACCAGAACAGAGGGAGATACTCACTCTTTCTGAGAAATCTGGGAAAGTCTTACAGGGCAGTGAGATTTAACCTGTCTCTGGAAAGATGAATAAATGCAATCTGAGGGAAATGCTTTCAAGGCAAGAAAGCAGCACAACCAAGTCATGAGCAGACCCGGAGACAGCTCAATTGTGGATGGAGAAGGTGAGTTTGGAGAGTTGGGTGGAACCAGACCTAAAGAGTCCTGCAAACTGCACGGTGACCGGAGCTTTATCCCGGGGATATCAGGTGCTTTCTAAGGAAAGAAATGCTTCCTTGGGACCTGTGTTAGTTCGAACTGTACATTTGCCTGGCTGTGCAGTTTGTGGACCATGTAAGACTAGAAACTCTTTTTTTTTTTTTTTCCGAGTTGGAGTCTCACTCTGTCGCCCAGACTGGAGTGCAGTGGCCGCTCCCGCCACCGCAGCCTCGACCCGCTGGGCTCCAGCCATCCTTCCGCCTCAGCCTTCCGAGTAGCTGGAACTACAGGCGCGCGCTACCACACCCGGCTAATTTTTGATCTATTGTAGAGATGAGGTCTCACCAAGTTGCCCAGGCAGATCTCGAACCCGCGGGCTCAGGCAATCCACTCACCTCGGCCTCACAAAGTTTTGGGATTACAGGCTGAGCCACCGAGCCCGGCCGAAACTCTGTCGCCCAGGCTGGAGTGCAGTGGCACACTCAGCCACAGCAGCCTCGACCTGCTGGGCTTAGGCGATCCTTCTGCCTCAGCCTTCCAAGTAGCTGGAACTACAGACACACGCCACCATGCCCGGCTAGTTTTTGTGATTTATGGTAGAGATGAGGTCTCACCAAGTTGCCCAGGCTGGTCTCAAAACCCTGGGCTCAGGCAATTCTCTCGCCTCGGCCTCCCAAAGTGCTGGGATTACAGGCTGAGCCACCGGGCCCCGACTTTTTTTACCTTCTTTTTTAAAACAGGATTTATTGAGAGGACAGAGAAGCTCCCACACTGGGAGGGGACCCGAAGGGTTGCCCGAGATTATAAACTCTTTGCACGGGTTTGTTCTATATCGTAATCCCAGTTCCCAGCACAGATTTAGACCTTTAACAAGTGTCAGATTTAAAGTCAGTAATTTCCTTTTTTTTTTTCTTTTTGTAACAACTATAAACAATGCTTTGGAAAGGAGCCCGAGGAAGAAAAAAAAATTAAAACGGACACTTTCTCTTAAGATAAGTGTAGCCTAGCAACATAGTCTAACCTTTATTTTTACTCAAGATTCTGGGACGTCTCTCGTCGTAAATGTTTCTTGAGGAGAAATGTCTTAAAAGGAGTTAGAGGTTGGGGTCATGTCCCAGACATAGGGATTAAAACTCCTGTACAAAAGAGAGGAAGAAATGTAGGTCCAAAATCTCCTGAAAGGAGGCACTGAGAGGTCCCTTTAACAGAGGAAAGATCTGCGTGCTCATTATAGGCTTGGTTTGGGGGAGGAGGGTCCCTGGTGCCACACAGAGCGGCACTTCCCCAAGAAGTGTTCTTCCCAGTTCATGGGAACTTGGTCGAAGTCACTGACAAAGGGGGCTGGAGGCCTGAGAACTCAAGACTACATCTGGGAGTTTGAAAAAAGTCAAACTTTAAGAGAGCTGAGGAGCTGGACTGCCTGCAGCTGGCAGGAAGGAAGTCCTAGTTGGAGAGAAGCCTTGGTTGCTTGGGAAGAGAGAACTCTGATCCGCAGGGAGTGAGTTTCAGGGGCCAAAAATCAGCAGTGACTTGGGGTGTGCCGGGAGCTGTAAAGGGAGGCTTAGAGACACCCCGCCTCCCAGCTGGAATTTGGGGGGTCATCCCTGGACTCCGGGGGATACAGCTATGGAGCACACCTGCAGATAAGAAGCCACTTGTAGGGGCCAGGTGCTGAGCACAGACCTGGGGAAGTCCCAGCAAAATTAGCTGGGAATTCCACCCCAAGGACTTGGTTTCCTGCTTCTGAATCCCAGTTTCCCACTGGAATTTTTTTTTTTTTTTGAATTGGAGTCTCACTCTGTTGCCCAGGCTGGAGTGCAGTGGCATGGTCACAATGATCATGGCTCACAGTACCCTCGACCTCCTGGGCTCAGGCAATCCTTCCACCTCAGCATCCCGAATAGCTGGGGCTCCAGGCATGTGACACCACGCTCGGCTAATTTTTTTATTTTCTTTTTCCTTTTTTGTAGGGATGCTGTTTTGTTATATTGCCCAGGCTGGTCTCAAACTCCTAGGCTCAAGCAGTCTGCCCACCTCAGCATCCCAAAGTGCTGGGATGGCAGGCATCCAGCCACCATGTCTGGTCAAAAGTTTCATGTTTTTTTGGGGGGGAGGGGGTTTGAGTTGGAGTCTCACTCTGTTGCCCAGACTAGAGTGTAGTGGCACACTCACAGCTCTCACAGCCTCGACCTGCTGGGCTCTGGCAATCCTTCTGCCTCAGCCTTCCAAGTAGCTGGAACTACAGGTGTGCACTACCGCGCCTGGCTAATTTTTTGATTTATTGTAGAGATGAGGTCTCGCTGCCCAGGCAGGTATCGAACCCGCAGGCTCAGGCAATCCACTCACCTCAGCCTCCCAAAGGCGCGGGATTACAGGCTGAGCCACTGAGCCCGGCTGTTTTTTAAAAATTTATTGTAGAGACACGGTCTCACCGAGTTGCCCAGGCTGGTCTCGATCCCATGGGCTCAGGCAATCCTCTCACCTTGGCCTCCCAAAGTGCTGGGATTATAGGCTTGAGCCACTGCACCTGGCCAAGTTTTGTCTTTTAATGGTTGGGAATTGAACACATATTTTATCTTGCAGACTTAAGAATTTGGAATTAAGTTTTGGTTGCTTCAGTTCAGGGAAACCTTTGACAGTGTTTTTTTTTTTTTTTTTTGAGTTGGAGTCTCACTCTGTCGCCCAGACTGGGAGCGGCCACCGCAGCCTCGACCTGCTGGGCTCTGGCGATCCTTCCACCTCAGCCTTCCGAGTAGCCAGAGTTACAGGCATGTGCTACCACGCCTAGCTGATTTTTTGATTTATTGTAGAGATGAGGTCTCGCTGCCCAGGCAGGTCTCGAACCCGGAGGCTCAGGCAATCCACTCATCTCAGCCTCCCAAAGGCGCGGGATTACAGGCTGAGCCACTGAGCCTGGCTGACAGTA
>NW_007248842.1:80704-85459 GCF_000164805.1 Carlito syrichta
AAAAAAAAAAAAAAGTAGTACTTTGAAGAGTCTGGGCTCACATCTATAATCCTAGCACTTTGGGAGGCTGAGGCAAGAGGATTGCCTGAGCCCAGGAGTTCGAGACCAGCCTGGGCAACTTGGCGAGACCTGGTCTCTACAAATAAATAAAAAAATTGGCCAGGCATGGTGGCGCATGCCATCTCTCTGAGGAACCAACTTGCCAACTATGAGGACTTGAAATTAATGTACACATGGGAATGAGGGCAGGGCAGAGAGTCAAGATGATCATCCAAATTAGAGTTTTGGCTAAGAATTGTATGTATTATTAACTATAGATCAGTAACAAATTATCCCAAAACTTCATGACTTAAGACAACAGTAAACATTGTCGTACTATGTATTGTTTCTCACAGTTTCTGCAGGTCAAAAACTCAGGAGAAACCAGATGTGATGGCACGTGCCTGTAATCCCAGCTACTCGGGAGACTGAGGCAGGAGGATCACTTGAGCCCAAAAATTCGAGACCAGTCTGGAAAGACCCTTTTTTAATTTTTATTATTTTTTATTTATTTATTTATTTTTGAGTAGGAGTCTCACTCTTGTCACCCAGGCTGGAGTGCAGCGGCATGCTCACGGCCACCACAGCCACCACCTGCTGGACTCAGGCGATCCTTCCGCCTCAGGCTTCCAAGTAGCTGGAACTACAGATGCACGCCACCATGTCAGGCTAGTTTTTGTGATTTATTGTAGAGACGAGGTCTCACCAAGTTGCCCAGGCTGGTCTCGAACCTGTGGGCTCGGGCAATCCTCTCACCCCGGCCTCCCAGAGTACTGGGATTGCAGACTGAGCCACCACGCCCGGCTGAGACCCTGTCTTTAAAAAAAAAAGAAAGAAAAAGAAAAAAACTGAGAAGCACCTTGGATGGGTATTTCAGATTCATGGTTCTTGGATCTTTCATGAGGTTTCAGTCAAAATGACGGCCATGGCAGCAGTCACTGAAAGTTTAACAGGGCTGGAGAATCTAATTTCAAGTCCCCATAGTTGGCAAGTTGGTTCCTTGCCACCTGGCTCTCTCCAAAGACAGCTTGAGTATCCTTCCAACATGGCAGGCGTGATCCAAGGGAGAGCAAGGTGGAGGTTGCAGTGTCTTACTTGTACCTAACCTCAGAGGTCACACATCATCATTTCTGTAATATCCTACGAATTATACAGGCCGGTTGTGTTCCGTGTGGCAAAAGACTGCACAAGGGTTTGAATGTCACAGGGCAGGAATCACAGGGGGCCTTCTTAGAAGCTGGTCACCGTAATAGTCCAGATATATATCAGCCCCTCAATATGTCCAAGTCTACCTGGCCAGAGTTTCCTCACCCTTCACAATATAATTAAAAATTATATTCATGCCTATAATCTCAGCATTTTGGGAGGCTGAGGTGGAAGAATCGCTTGAGTCCAGGAGTTTGACAGCCGGGCAGCACAGTAAGACTCCTGTCTCTACAGAAAATTTTTAAAATAGCCAGGTGTGGTGATACATGCCTGTAATCCCAGATGCTTGGGAGGTTGGGGCAGGAGGATTGCTTGAGTTGAGAGTTTGAAACCAGCCTGCACAACATAGAGAAATCCTATCTCTAAAAAATCTTTTAAAAATAACTGGACATGGTGGCATACACCTGTCGTCTTAACTACTCAAGAGGCTGAGGCAGGAGGAACATTTGACCTCAAGAGTTTGAGGCTGCAGTGAGCTATGATCATACCACTGCACTTCAGCCTGAGTGATAGAATCAAACCCCGTTTCTACAAAAAAATAAAATATTTTTTAAAATTGCTGGCCATGGTGACTCACATCTGTAATCTCAGGACTTTGGGAGGCAGAGGTGGGAGGATTACCTGAGCCCAGGAGTTCAAGACCAGTCTGGGCAACTTGGCAAGATTTCATCTCTACAATAAATAGAAAAACTAGCCAGGTGTGGTGCCACTCTCCTGAAGTTCCAGCTACTTGGAAGGCTGAGGTGGAAGGATCACCTGAGCCCAGCCGTTGGCCGGGAGCAGCCTCGACCTACTGGGCTCCGGTGATCCTTCCGCCTCAGCCTTCCAAGTAGCCATAATTACAGGCATGCGCTACCATGCCCGGCTGATTTTTTGATTTATTGTAGAGATGAGGTCTCACTGCCCAGGCAGGTCTCGAACCCGCGGGCTCAGGCAATCCACTCACCTCAGCCTCCCAAAGGTGCAGGATTACAGGCTGAGCCACCGAGCCCGGCAGAAGTAGCTTTGAACTTGGGAAATGGACAGAGGCTGGAAGAGATTTGAGTCGCATGTTAGGAAAAAACCTACAATGCCACAATAACACCAAAAAAGTCAATTTTGTCGAGGGCCCAGGAGAGGAGGACAGCTGTAGAGAAAGCCTCAATCTTCTAAGAGAATACGGAAGTGGTCGTGATCAGAATGTTGGTAGAAATATCACAGAAGGGCCATTCTGATGAGGTCTCAAATGGAAATGAAGAGCGTGTTAGTGGACAATGGACAAAAGGCCATTTTTGTTATAAAGTGGCAAAGAACGTGGCTGAATTGTGTTCATGTCCCAATGTTTTGTGGAAGGGAGAATTTGAGAGCAATGAAATTGAATATTTCGCTGAAAGAAATGTTTAAGCCAAGTGGTGAAGGGGTGGCTTGGCTTCTCTTGGATGCTTATAGTGAAATGTGATAAGAGAGAATGATTTTAAAATGGAATCTTTCATCAAGATGAAAGCAGAACTTTAAAATTTGGAAAATGCTCAGCCTGTCTGTATTTAAAGAATGAGAAAGGGCTGGGGGCTCACATCCGTAATCCCAGCGCTTTGGGAGGCTGAGGCAAGAGGATTGCCTGAGCTCAGGAGGTTGAGACCAGCCTGGGCAACTTGGCGAGATCTGGACTCCACAAATAAATTTAAAAATTGGCCAGGCATGTTGGCACATGCTTGCGACTCCAGCTACTAGGAACAACCTGTGGCTGTGAGCATACCAATGCCCTTCAGCCCAGGTGACAGAGTGAGACTCTGACTCAATAGATAGATAAAAAGATTGATAAACCGGGCTCGGTGGCTCGGCCTGTCATCCCACGCCTTGGGAGGCTGAGGCGAGTGGATTGCCTGAGCCCGCAGGTTCGAGACCCGCCTGGGCAACTTGGCGAGCCCTCATCTCTACAATAAATCAAAAATTAGCCAGGTATGGTAGGGCGCACCTGTAGTTCCAGCGACTCGGAAGGCTGAGGCGGAAGGATGGCCGGAGCCCAGCAGGTCGAGGCTGCAGCGGCCGGGAGCGGCCACTGCACTCCAGTCTGGGCGACAGAGTGAGACTCCGACTCAAAAAAAAAATGATATTGATAGAGGTTGGGAAAGGATATTCAGGAGAGAACAAGAGTGTGGTCAAACAATCAAAAAAAAGAATAGTATGGACCTGTCATCTCAACAAAGGCCGAGTGTTATTCATCAAGACAATGGAAGAATGACCTTGTAGGCATTTTTGAGCTCACTGGGAACTGCCCCACCTATCACAAGCCTGGAATGCAAGAGCCTGGTGGGTGGAGAATGATTTCAAGGCTCCACTCCCTGCACTCTGGGACAGTGCTCCGCGCCCTCCCAGGTGTGTGGCTCCAGTGAGCCCAGGTGCAGCATGGCTGTGATGGTTGCTACTATGAAAGACACAGCAGTAGTCTCAGCAGCACCTATGCATTCCCATCTCTGCCAGCACTGAGGACACACAAACTGTGAGGGCGTGGTTATCTCCACCTAGATTTTGAAGGATGGAGCCTCTTGGCTGCATGATCCAGGTGGAAGGTCGTCACGAGGGCAGGACTAACCCAGGAAGTTCCCACTAGGGCAATACCCAGTGGAGCCATTAGGATGTAGCCACCCTCTTGGTTCCAGACTGGTGGACCCACAGGCATGTGATTCCAGCCTGGGAGAGTGCAGGCAGGAGATGCCAACCTGTGGCGTGAGGTGCTCCCAGCAATGCCATGGGAATGGGGCTGCCTGAAGCCTTGGGGACCCAACTCTCACCCCCAATATGTCAAAGAAGGTCATTCTTGAGCCTGAAGATTTAATGCCATTTGCCCTATTTGGCTTGCAGCTTACTTGGGACCTCTCAGCCCCCTTTTTGTTCTTTCCTATTTTCTACCTTTGGAATGGAAATGTTTATCCTATCCCTGTCCCAACATTGTGTTTCTGAGGCACATAATTTGCTGGATTTCACATGTTCACAGCTGGAAAGCAATTTGCCTCAAAATGAATTGTACCTCCAGCCTCACCTTTATCTGATTAAGATGAGACTTTGGACTGAGATTTTACAGTTGATGTGGGAATGAATTAAGACTTTGGGGGCTCTTGGGATGGAACGAATGCATTTTGCGTGCAAAGAAAACATGAATTTGGGGAGCCATGGATGGAATGTTATAGTCTACATAATTGTGTTCAACATTCATATGTTGAAACCTAATTTTTGGTTTTTTTGAGTTGGAGTCTCACTGTCACCCAGGCTGGAGCGCAGTGACACGCTCACGGCCACCACAGCCTCCACCTGCTGGGTTCAGGTGATCCTTCCGCCTCAGCCTTCCAAGTAGGTGGAACTACAGGTGTGCACCACCATGCCCAGCTAATTTTTTGTTTTATTATCTCACCGTGTTGCCTAGGCTGGTCTCCAACCCGTGGGCTTGGGAATCCTCTCACCTCCGCCTTCCAAAGCACTGGGATTACAGGCATGAGTCACTGCGCCCAGCTGAAACCTCATTATTTTTATTTA
>NW_007248842.1:85528-86599 GCF_000164805.1 Carlito syrichta
GATGAGGTCTCGCCAGCCCAGGTGAGTCTCGAACCCATGGGCTCAGGCAATCCACTCACCTCAGCCTCCCAAAGGCGCGGGATTACAGGCTGAGCCACCGAGCCTGGCTTGAAACCTCATTATTAACGTAATGGTATTAGGAAGTGAGACCTTTGAGAGGTGATTAGGTCATGAGGGTGAAGCCCTCATGAACGGGATTAGAACCATTATAAAACAGACCCAGAAGAGCTGCCTCACCCTTTCTAACATGTAAGAACACAGCTAGAAGGTGCCATCTATGAACCAAAAAGCAGGCCCTGACCAGACACCAAATCCTCCAGCACCTAGATCTTGGATTTCTCAGCCTCCAGAAATGTGAGAAATATATTTCTGTTGTTTATAAGGCACCCATTGTATGGCATTTTTTTATAGCAGCCTGAATGAACTAAGACATATACTGTAAAGCCAAATACCCATCCCAATATCTGCAGGGATTCCTGGGGCAGGAATGAGAGGTGCTGTGGTGAGCTGAAGTGTTTCCTGGTCACCTGTGGATTAGAGGATTTAGAATCAGGAGCGTTAGACTGGGCTTGGTGGCTTAGCCTGTAATCCCAGCACTTTGAGAGGCTGAGGTGAGTGGACTGCCTGAGACCACAGGTTCGAGACCAGCCCGGGCAACTTGGCAAGTCCTGGTCTCTACAATAAATCAAAAATTAGCCAGGTATGGTTGTGCATGCCTGTTCTGACTACTTGGAAGGCTGAGGCGGAAAGATCACTGGAGCCCAGCAGGTCAACGCTGGAGTGGCTGTGAGTGTGCCACCGTTCTCCAGCCTGGGTGACAGAGTGAGACTCTGACTCAAAAAAAAAGGAGCTCTCTTCTGCATCCTCCTCTGGGCTGTCCTCTTCTGCACCATCTCACCACACTGACCACTGCTTCAATGCTGTCAGTCCTCAAAATACCAGTATCACTGACTCACGGCTGTGTGAAGGAGACCCTGGGAGAGTGTGAGGCATGGTAGACTTAATATTTTATGGAGCATTGCAAAGAGTCTAAAATTGAACATTAATCTCTTCAGTTCTTTTTTTTTTTTT
>NW_007248842.1:86619-90718 GCF_000164805.1 Carlito syrichta
ATCTGAGTCTCACTCTATTGCCAAGCTGGAGTACAGTGGCATGATCACGGCTCACCTCAGCCTTAGCCTCCTGGCCTCAGACATCCTTCCAACTCAGCCTTCTGAGTAGAGCTGGGGCTACAGGCGTGCACCACCACACCCGGGTAATGTTTTTAAAATTTTCTGCCGAGGTGCGGTCTTGCTACATTGCCCAGGCTGGTCTCAAACTCCTGAGCTCAGGTGATCCTCCTGCCTTGGCATCCCAAAGTGCTGGGATTACAGGAGTGAGCCACCGTGCCCTAATCTCTTCAAAATGCTCCCTTAGTCATTCCCACTACTGGGGAACTGTTACAGCCTGAGTAATGCTCAGCTGGTAGCCCTAAACACCAATAAATCAAGAGGCAGGGAGCTGGCAGAAAGAAGTTTATCTCTGAATTCAAATCTAGGGAGCAGAACCTAGCTGCCGGCCTTTCTGAAATAGGTCTGCTCATCCTTTGGGTTTTACAACCCGCTTTTACAAGTTCAGGGTTGTTGGTACCTATACATTGACTTACCCGACTGGCAGAACATCGTACAGAACTTAAGTGACAGCCGCATTTTGTCAGTAATGACATTTATGGTCCACATTTCCTGGTACCGTTGACCAGAGGTGTCTCACAGTTTCTTATCAGTAACACCAGGCAGAAGCATTAATCAAGCTTGCCATAGAGTAAAGGGAGTTAATAAAGTCTAAGACATTGCTCATTACTAGATGTTGTTAGTTCACAGAAGTTGTGCAAATCACAAGACTCATGATTCCATTAATACTGTAGTGTTCAAACCTATGACTACAGAGAAAGGGGAATAAATGGGGATTCATTTCTCTCAGTTAATTGGGCACAGCCTGCAGGGAAGTTAAGAATTTTTGAAGTTCTTTATCAAGAGTACAGAGGCGACAAGTCTCTTCTTTGTTAACACTCAGGCATGTAGGTACGTGCAGGTCGGCCCGAACACTTGCCATGCCCTTCTCTCGGGGTTGTGGCAAAATGGACAGACAATAGTGTGTCTCTGTATCAGAACTGTCCCTTGAAACCTCTACTGTGGTTTGACCATTTGTCCCCCCAAAATTTGTACATTAGAACCTAACCCCCAAGGTGATGATATTGGGAGGTAAGGCCTTTGGAAGGTGATCAGGTCATGAGGATGGACTTCCCATGTGTGGATTCAGTGCTCTTCTAACAGAGACCCGAGAAAGACCCCTCTCCCCATCCTCGATGTGAAGACATAGCAAGAAGTCGTCATCTACGAACTGGGAAGTGGACCCTCACTATACAGCAGTCTTGAACTTCCCAGCTCCCAGAACCGCAAGCAATAAATTTCTGTTGCTTGTAAGCCACCCGGTTTATGGTACTTTGTTATAGCAGCCCAAATATATTAAGCCCCTACAGTCCTTCCAGAGTTCTCTCACTCCATAAACCAAAAACGTCTGTGGGTCTCCTTTGCAGAGCCAATTAACTGACTCTGACTCACACCTCGCCCTGAGCGCATAGGCCCTGAATTCTATTTTTTCACATTCAGGCTGGTCTCTCAAGGTCTTTGTTAAACAGACCATTCTCTCCCCTAGGAATTCCAGGCTCAAACATTAGAGCAGGAATATTCTTTTTCCTCCTGACTTGAGGAGGAAGAAGGTGAAATAGGAGAAGATCGCCATGTGACTTCCAAGACTCCTGCATCCTGTCTCAACATCAGCCTCTGTTTCATCTTGGTTCCGGGTTGTGCCCTGACCCCACCTTCTTGGTTCCGGGTTGCGCCCTGACTCCGCCTTCCAGGCCAGCCCTCTCTTCTTGCCTTAGTCCCCATGCTGGTCTTGTCTACTCCACGTTTGCACTCGGATCCTGTCCTCTGCCTCTGCTTCTCCATCATCCCTACACCAGAGCTGGGCTGACCACTCTCCCTCCTCGAAACCTCAGCCCTGCTCCAGCAGCAGAGCCCACCCCAACAGAGCTAAAAAGGGGAAAGAAAAAAGGACTTTCATGGCTGCAACCCCTCAGCACGAATAATTCTTCTTGCGTGGGTTTCTGGTGTTCCAGGACTAAGCAAGGTCCAGCTCACAGCTGTCAGGGTTGGTTTTCTATCTTTCTTTTTTTTTTTTTTGAGTTGGAGTCTCACTCGGTCGCCCAGACTGGAGTGCAATGGCTGCTCCTGGCCACTGCAGCCTCGACCTGCTGGGCTCCAGCGATCCTTCCGCCTCAGCCTTCCAAGTAGCCGGAACTACAGGCACGCGCTACCACGCCCGGCTGATTTTTTGATTTATTGTAGAGATGAGGTCTCGCTGCCCAGGCGGGTCTCGAACCCGCGGGCTCAGGCAATCCACTCACCTCAGCCTCCCAAAGGCGTGGGATTACAGGCTGAGCCACCGAGCCCGGCCCAGGGTTGGTTTTCATCATGCCTTTGAGTTCTGAAGATGAACCTGTCTCCCCATCCCTGCCTCTGTCCCCAGCCCTGGTAGATTGGGCGGGGTCTTGTTCTGCCTGTGCCTCAGCCAGAGTGTGGAATCTTGCTGTGCCTTCTTTTTTTTTTAAGAGACAAGATTTTACTTTGTCACCCAGGCTGGAGTGCAGTGGCACAATCAGAGCTTGCTGCAGCCTCATACTCCTGGGCTCAAGCTATCCTCCTGCCTCAGCCTCCCGAGTAGCTGGGACTACAGAGATGCACCATGATGCCTGGCTTATTTTTTTATTTTCTGTAGCGACAAGGTCTCACTATATGGCCCAGGATAGTCTTGAATGCCTAGCCTCAAGTGATCCTCTCATCTTGGCCTCCCCAAGTGCTGGGATGACAGGTGTGAGCCATCACGCCCAGCTCATGCCTCCTTTAGGGAGACGTGCCAGATGCCCCTTCACCACCTGCTTGCTGAATTTTTTTAAGTGGGAGCTACTTCCTGCATCCCCCGCAGCAGTGGCCTCTGGAACAGCAAGTTCTCTAGGCAGCCCACTTTGGAGGTCCCGTGCCCACCTCTAATCCACATTGCATATGGCTGTCCCCAGGGTGATGTTTTCAGCTCAGCTAACCCTGCACCTAGCTCTCCACAGTGTCCCCCAAGAAAGAATCACAAGAATCCTTCCCTTGCACACTGTTGGTGGGAATAAAAATCGTTGGAGCCATTATGGAAAACAGTATAAAGATTTCCAAAAAATAGTAAAACTACCATACGATCCAGCAATCCCACCACTGGTTGACTATCCAAAGTAAAATCAGTATATCCAAGAGAAATCTGCACTTCCTTGTTCACTGCAGCACTAGTTACAATAGATAAGATATGGAATCCATCCATGGGTGAATGGGTAAAAAAAAAAAATGCAGTCTATAGACACAGCGGAATACTATTCAGCCTTAAACAAGAAAGAAATCCTGTCATTTGTGACAACATGCATTAACCTGGAGTGTATTAAGCTAAGTGAAGCAAGCCAAGCACAGTAAAACCCAGACTGCACAATCTCATATGTGGAGTGTAAAAAATCAAACTCATAGAAGCAGAGTAAGGCTACCCGTGAGAGGAGAAAGGAGGACACCGGATCGGCAAATAAATTAGGGCGAGTCCCTGGCATAAAAATAAAAAGATAAAAATAAAAAACTTCCATGGCAAGCCCCACAGACTGGAATGAGAATGCTTATTTCCAGGTCCATGGACCGCCCCTTTTGCAAGTCTCCTCTTGACCGGCCGTTCCAACCCCCTCCCGATCGGTGCATTGCAAGCCCCCACCACAGTGCCTCTCTCTGATTGGTCCAACTGCCACCCAATCAGCACCTTCCTGAGACTATATAAAACCGGCTTTGGGCTTCTGGGGATTTCCCCGCCTGCCTTGGGGCTCTCCTGGCTCCCGGTCAGTGCCCGCATGCTCACTCCCTCCGCACTCCGCCGTCCTCCTCCCTCATCCTTCCTGGGCACGAGACAAGAACCCAGAGCCGCCAGCCTGGGAGAGCAGAGGAGGGGCCGTGGAACCAGAAGAGCTGCCGAAGGAGGAGAGCTGCCCACGCCGCGCCGAAGCGAGCCTCAACATCCCCTGGGGGCCTGGGCGCAGTGGCTCGCCCCCCAGAATCCCCGCACCTGGGGGGGCTCCCGGGCCCCCTGAGCCCCCGG
>NW_007248842.1:90749-95307 GCF_000164805.1 Carlito syrichta
GTGCCCCCGCCTCTGGAGGCCGGGCTCGGTGGCTCAGCCTGTCATCCCAGCACTTGGAGGGGCTGAGGAGTGAATTGCCCGGGGCCGCGGGTTCGAGACCAACCCGGGCAACTTGGCAATGAATCAAAAACCGGCCGGGCGTCGTAGCGCACGCCTGTCGTTCTGGCTACTTGGAAGGCTGAGGTGGAAGGATCGCCCGAGCCCACACGACCCGTGAGCATGCCACTGCCCTGCAGCCTGGGTGATGGAGTGAGACTCCAACAACAACAAAAAAAGAAAGAAAGAAAGAAAGAAAAACACTCCTTTGGGGTCGGATCACGGGCCTTTCGAATCGGCAGAGCTGTAAACACCTCTCGGGGCTCTGCTCACGCACCCCCAAACTCAGAGAGGTGTAACACGCCTTGGGGACTCTGCAGCTGTTGGCATCTCGGAATTCTCGGGCGCCACCCTGTTCCCCTCTCTGGATGCCATCGTGTCCTGGGCCACTGTGTGAATCCCGGGCTGGCAGTGCAGCTCTGGGAACTGCAACGTCCCCTGGGGGCCCGGCTCACTCACCAGCTCTCTGGACAAAAGACTGCATCGCCAGGGGCCCGGGCAAGGGGAAATGGGGAGGTGTTGGTCAAAGGGTACAGAGTTTGTTAGGCGGGAGGAATAGGTTCTGGAGATCTGACGTACAGCATGGTGTCTAAGGTTGGCAACACTGCGTTGTAGACTTGTAGTTTGCTAAGAAGGGAGATCTTAAGTATTCTCACCACACAAAAAAAGAGAAAGAAAAAAAGAAAGAGGGGAAGGAAGGAGGGGAGAAAGAAAAAGAGAAAGACTGTAACTGTGCGGTAACAGATACATTCATTAACTTGATTGTGGTGATGATTTCACAATGTATACATACATCAAATCATCACCTTGTATACTTTAAATATATTGGTATTTGTCAATTATACTTTGATGAGGTTGACAGAAGAGGGAGGAAACTGTTGCCTGGTCCTAAACTCTCTTCCTTCTACCCCAAACCAACCCATTTTTCCATGACGGTTCCCACCTACCAAAATCCCTCCTTCTCTCAGCTATTATGCTTCAAAACAGAACCACAGGTGGGGCGCAGTGGCTCAAGCCTAAAATCGCAGCACTTTGGGAGGCCAAGGTGAAAGGATTGCCTGACCCCACGGGCTGGAGACCAGCCTGGGCAACTTGGTGAGACCTCATCTCTACAGTAAATCAAAAAATTAGTCAGGCGCGGTGGCGTATGCCTGTAATTCCAGCTATTTGGAAGGCTGAAGTGGAAGGATCACCTGAGCCCAGCAAGTCAAGGCTGCAATGGCCAGGAGCTTGCCACTGCGCTCCAGCCTGGGTGACAGAGAGACTCCAACTCAAAAAAAAAGAAAACAGAACCACAGTTCAGTCCATAATTATACCCTTCCTTTATTTACTCACGGGCTTGTGTGTGTCAAGTCTTACCAGCTAATTTATAAACTCATTAAGTGCAGAGGAGGTCTCTGTACATGCTGCATTTCTATTAGGCTGACTCATTCATTCATTCATGGTATTTCAGGGACTACTATATCCCAAGCGTTGTTCTAGACACTGAGATAAAAGCACCAAGACTGCAAAAATAAACAGGATTCCTGCTCTCAAGGTAGGGAGACAATCAGATAATCACATACATCAATGTACAATTACCCCCCAGAGAACTGCCTGGAAAACAGGATGGCTTCCTCAGAAAAGTAAAAATAGAATTATCACATGATCCAGCAACCCCACTTCAGAGTATATACCCAGATGCCTTGAAAACAAGATCTCGGCCAGGCACGGTAGCTCAGCCTGTAATCCCAGCACTTTGGGAGGCTGAGGCGAGAAGATTGCCTGAGTCCAGGTGTTCAAGACCAGCCTGGGCAATTTGGTGAGACCTCATCTCTACAATAAATAACAACAACAACAACAAAACTAGCCGGGCATGGTGGTATGCATCTGTAGTTCCAGCTACTTGGAAGGCTGAGGCAGAAGGATCTCCGAAGCCCAGCAGGTTGAGGCTGTGTGTGGTGACCGTGAGCGTGCCACTGCACTCCAGCCTGGATAGCAAGAGTGAGACTCCAGCTCAAAAAAAATAAAAAAAGAAAAGAAGGTCTCGAAGAGCTATTTGTATACCCACTTTCACAGCAGTGTTATTCACATTCGCTGAAAGGTGAAAGCAACCAAATGTCCATCAATGAATGAACCGATGACCAAGATGTGTTGTGTAATGGAATCTTCTGCTACACCATGGATGAATCTTGACCACATTGTGCTAAGTGAAACAAACCAGTCACAAAAGGACACACTGTGTGATTCCACTATATGAGGTACTTAGAGGGGTCCCATAGAAAGTCGAATGGGGGTTGCCAAGAGCTGGGGGAGGTGGGGGCAGGGGAGTTGGTGTTTAATAGGGACAAAGGTTCAATTTAACAGCATGAAGAGATCTGGAGATGGATGGTGGTGATGGTTGCACAACAGTGTGAATGTACTTACTGACACTGAGCTGTACACTTAAAAATGGTTAAGATAGCCGGGCTCGGTGGCTCAGCCTGTAATCCCGTGCCTTTGGAAGGCTGAGGTGAGTGAATTACCTGAGCCTGCGGGTTCAAGACCCGCCTGGGCAACTTGGCGAGACCTCATCTCTACAATAAATCAAAATGAGCCGGGCGTGGTAGCACGCACCTATAGTTCCAGCTCCTTGGAAGGCTGAGGTGGAAGGATTGCCGGAGCCCAGCAGGTCGACGCTGGGGTGGCCGTGAGCGTGCTACTGCATTCCAGGTTGGGCAACGGAGTGAAACTCCTCCAACTCAAAAAAAAAAAAAAGGTTAAGATGGTAACTTTTATGTTGCGTATTTAACCACAATTAAAAATCATTTTAGGCCAGACAGAGTAGCTCACACTGTAATCCCAGCACTTTGAGAGGCTGAGGCGGGTGGATTACTTGAGTTTGAGACCAGCCTGGGTTACATAGCAAGACCTTGTCACTATTTTAAAAATAATAATAACATCAAAATTAAAATGTTTTTAAGTCACCAAAAGGCAATTTCACCAGAGACCAGAGCAAGAAAGACAAGGAAATGTCATCCCTAGGCTGAGCTGAGTTCTGACAGCGGAGTGAGGGCTGACCAGGCTCAGGTTTGTGAGACCACCTGTCCTTCCCCACCTCTGAGGGTATCAGCTTGCACAGGGCGCTGAGCTGGGGACCCAACCTGAGCTGCCTGTCCCAGGTCAGAGCTTTTGGACAGTTGCTCCTCCCCAGGGTGACGCTCACTCTGTAGCCCTGGGCACTCAGACTGGAGAACTCACGTACACATGAGTAGGTCAAGGGTCCTTTCACTACTGTATAGAACACCCTGCGTGTGACATCCTTTGTCCCTGGATCGCACTTCAGGTTTTATGCTGTTTTGTCTTCTAAGCACTCAAACCTTAGTCTGCCCAAGATTCCCAAGGGGAACTTGTTAAAGGCAAATACCCAGGCCCTGACCCGCACCCCCTCCGTTCTGATTCAGTAGGTTTGGCATGGAGCCTGGACATGTATATTTTTGAACCTGGATATAAATATATTTGAGTTGGAGTCTCACTCTGTTGCCCAGGCTGGAGTGCAGTGGCATGCTCACGGCCACCGTGGCCTTGACCTGCTGGGCTCAGGTGATCCTCCCACCGCAGGCTTCCAAGTAGCTGGAACTACAGACATGAGCCACCATCCGGCTAATTTTCTGATTCATTGTAGAGAAGAGATCGCACCAAGTTGCCCAGGCTGGTCTTGAACCCATGAGCTCAGGTAATCCTCTCATCTCGGCCTCCCAAAGTGCTGGGATTATGGGCATGAGCCACTGCGCCCAATCCTGTATTTTTAAGTACTGTACCTCTTTCAACTGATTTTAAAGGAGACCTCCTGGAGACCACACTTTTGTGATGTTCTGCCCTGGGTCTCTGTTCATTTTGTAAGCCTCAAACACCCAGCTTAGGTCATTGTTTTTATTAATTTGCCACTCGTTTGTAGAGTTGGGACCCAAACAATTCATTTCAGAATGTTTACCTCTTGAAGAAAATAAACAGGTAAAAAAACATACTCACAAGATGCCTATGTCTCAAACTAACTTACAGACAAAATTATCCTCTACAACTTTCTAAGAATCAAGGATACATACAGGCGACTTTTGGTATCCAGGGGTTCCAGGACCCCTGCAGATACCAAAATCCAAGGATGCTCAAGTCCCTGATATAAAATTGCATAGTATTTGCATATAATGTATGCACATTCTCCCATAATCATCTCTAGATTACTTATACCTAATACAATGTCAATGCTGTGTAAATGGTTGTTATACTATATTGTTTAGAGAATAATGAGGAAAAAAGTCTGTACACGTTCAGTACAACTGAGGTTTTTTGTTCTTTTGTAGTTAGAATCTCACTCCATCTCCCGGGCTGGAGTGCAGTGGCATGTTCATGGCCACCCCAGCATCGACCAGCCTTCCAAGTAGCCGGAACTACAGGCGCACACTACCACACCTGGCTAATTTTTTATTTATTGTAGAGATGAGGT
>NW_007248842.1:95327-96295 GCF_000164805.1 Carlito syrichta
ATGAGGTCTCACCAAGTTGCCCGGGCGGGTCTCGAACCCGTGGGCTCAGGCAATCCACTCCCCTTGGCCTCCCAAAGTGCCGGGATTACAGGCTGAGCTGCCGAGCCCGGCCTTCCACTCACTTTTGTATGCAACAAAATTGACCCAGCCCACCAACTCTGCAGGGCCTTAATTCCCTAGAAGTGAGGCTATCAGAGCCACTTGGTTACAGGCATGCCCGGGTCATGTTTACTGGCTAATTTGCCCAAGCTATTAAAACGTGACCTAAGCAATCATTATTAGGTCAAAGCTGGTGCATTTTGCACTCCATCAACTTGAAATCATTAGATTCCAAGACCACCCTGCTGTGGTGATCACAGTTGACCCGTGACCCTACACAGTTCTAAGGGACAATTCTTGCTCAATTAACTAAGGAAGATTGCTCGCTGTTGTGTGTGGTTATCCTGTGAGATAAACTTGACAGAATCTTATCTCTGAAAATTAGTAACAAGTATATAGCAATGATTTATAATTAAATAGCGTGTTTGTTTTATAAACTAGAACAGGGCCAAGAGGGAGGCCTGTAATGCCAGCATTTTGGGAGGTTAAGGCAAGAGGATCACTTGAGGTCAGGAGCTCAAGACCAGCCTGGTGGTGGTGTGCGCCTCTAGTCCCGGCTACGTGGGAGGCTGAGGCAGGAGAATTGCTTGCGCCCAGGAGTTCAGACAGCAGTGAGCTATGATCACACCACTGCACTCCAGTTTGGGTGACAGAACCAGACCCCATCTCTAAAACAGAACAAAGTGGATTCTGTTAATAAGGGTGGGCCATGTCTTTGTGGTTTCTGGATCTTTGAAGAATACCCATTATCCGGACTTGTTTTATTTCTACTCTTTCTAACATGCTAACATTCACTGGCTTGGACATTCAAATTTTTTTTTTTTGAGCTGGAGTCTCACTCTGTCGCCCAGACTGGAGTGCAGTGGCCG
>NW_007248842.1:96331-100453 GCF_000164805.1 Carlito syrichta
CCACCGAGCCCGGCAGCCATTCAGTTTTAGTTCTCAATCCTTACCGTTTCATTCATTCGTGTTTTACCTCCCTGATGTGTCAGTAAGCAACCTAAGAAAAGCCAGAATTAAGTTCTAAGCCTCTTGCCTCTTTCCACCATAATGTTCCATGTGTAAAAGTCACTTTGCCCTTGCCGGGCATGGTGGCATATGCCTGTCATCCCAGCACTTTGGGAGGCTGGAGTGAGAGGATCTCTTGAGCCAAGGTGTACAAGACCAGCTGAGGCAACATAGTGAGAGCTCATCTCTACCAAAAAAAATTAAAAAATTAAAAAATTAGCCAGGCATGGTAGTGCACACCTATAGTCCTGGCAATTTGGGAGGCTGAGGTGGATCACTTGAGTTCAGGAGATCAAAGCTGCAGTGAGCCATGATTGAGTCACTGCACTCCAGCCTGGGTGACAGAGACCCCAATTCAAAGAAAAAAAGTCACCTTGCCCCGAGGAACTTGCAACATTTTAATAATTTTATGATACAAGACAGAATGATGGGCTGGAAAACACATCCAATAGTTCTTGGGAGCTGATAAACCTGGGTTGGAATCCCAGTTCTATCAGCTGGGATGCTTTCATCCACAGATAATAGACACAGTAGGTCACTTCCTTAAAAACAATCCATGCAGCCGGGCTCGGTGGCTCAGCCTGTAATTCCGCGCCTTTGGGAGGCTGAGGTGAGTGGATTTCCTGAGCCCGCGGGTTCGAGACTCGCCTGGGCAGCGAGACCTCATCTCTACAGTAAAAATAAAAAAAAATCAGCCGGGCGTGGTAGTGCACGCCTGTAATTCCGGCTACTCGGAAGGCCGAGGCGGAAGGATCGCCGGAGCCCAGCGGGTCGAGGCTGCGGTGGCCGGGAGCGGCCACTGCACTCCAGTCCGGGTGACAGAGTGAGACTCCAACTCAAAAAAAAATCCATGCATTTGTCTTTTCCCATGACAAGAAATCCAGAAGTAGGTTGGCTCTGGGTGACTCGTCAATCCAGTGGCTCGGTGATATTATTATCCATGGTCCAAGTTCTTTCCATTTGCCTACCCAACTCCGAGCGCTGCATCCAGACAAGAAGTTCAACAGAAGAAAAGACTCGTAACTTCTCTGAACCTAACTTCATCTGCAAAATAGTTTCATGATCTATGAGTGCGTCACAGAGCTGTTATAAGCATGAAAGACGCCCTAAACTCAATGTGTGAAGATTGAACAAGGTCTGACCCAAGGTTCTCAAGGCATGCCATATCATTTTAGCGATCAAGGTGTGGGCCCTGGAATCCTCCTACCTGGATTTAAAAATCTGACACCACCTGCTGGAAGTGGTAGCTCACGCCTGTCATCTCAGCATTGTGGGGGGCTGAGGCAGGAGGATTGCTTGAGACAAGCAGTTCGAGACCAGCCTGGGCAACATAGCAAGACCTCATCTCTACAAAAAAGTCAAAACCTTAGCTGGGTGTGGTGGCATGCGCCTTTAATCCCACCTGCTTGGGAGGCTGAAGTGAAAGGGTTGCCTGAGCCCAGGAGATCCAGGCTGCAGTAAGGCAACAGAGCAAGGCTCTATCTTTAAAAATAAAATAAAAGCTGGGCTCGGTAACTCAGTCTGTAATCCCAGCACTTTGGTAGGCTGAGGCTAGTGGATTGCCTGAGCCTGTGGGTTCGACACCAGCCCGGGCAACTTGATGAGACCTCATCTCTATAATAAAAAATAATAATAATTTACCGGGCATGGTAGTGCGCTTGTAGTTCCAGCTACTTGAAAGACTGAGGCGGAAGGATCGCCGGAGTCCAGCAGGTCGACGCTGGGGTGGCTGAGCCTGCCACTGCACTCCAGTCTGGGCAGCAGAGAAACTCCAACTCAAAAAAAATAAAATAAAAATAAAATCTGACACCACTGGTTACCAGCTGAGAGACCTTGGATACATTCACATTATGTTTCTAGACCTGTTTCTTCACGCATAGCCATGGTCCCCAACCTTTTTGGCATCAGGGACCCGTTTCGTGGAAGACAACTTTTCCCACCGACAAAAATCATCGGGCATTAGATTCTCATAAGGCGTGCACAACCTAGACGCTTCACATGTGCGGTTCACGATAGGGTTCATGCTCCTATGAGAATGGAATGCCACCGGTGATCTGGCAGGAAGGGAGCCTCCTTGGGTCACCACTCCCCTCCTGCTGTGCAGTCCAGTAATAGGCCACCAGCCAATACAGGACCACCGCCTGTACTGGGAGCCTGGGAGTTGGGGGCCCCTGAGCTATAACATACAGATAATAGTAGCACCTAATTTAAAGGGTGTGGAGAAAATTAAATAAAATGATGCCTGCAAAACCCCTGGTGACGAGCCTGCCACCTGGGGAGAGCTCGACAAATATAACCAGGAGAGCAAAGGAGACCATAGCTTGGTGATGGAAGTTGAATTTAGGGCCCCCAAAAGATGCATTTGGGGAGGGAGTCTCAACTAGCACACCAAAAAGAAAGCCCGTAAGCAGGGTGTGGTGACTCAGGCTGTTTCCCAGCGACTAGGGAGGCTGAGGCAGGAGGATCGCTTGAGTCCAGGAGTTGAGAGTAGCCTGGGCAATGTAGGGACATCCTGTCTCAAACAAACAAGGCGGGGGATATCTCTTGTAGTGGAGGTGAGGTAGGTAAGGTGAAATGAGAACTTTGGTGCCCTCAATTGCCCAAGGACTTAAGCCAGTGTCGTAGGGAGGAATCCAGGAGGCCTCCACTGGAATCTCCATCTCCTCCAGGCTCTGGGGCTGCATTTGCTGGAAGGAAGGGCAGATGGGCAGGGCGGGGCTACTCGGGGATGTCTCCTGAGCGCCGTAGGTGGCAGGGTGCATGCAGGGATGACGGCGGGTGGCAGGAGGTAGGTGTGGCATGCTGGTGCCCAGGCCAGATCCTAGAGGATCCCACCCCAAAAGCTCCACCGGGGGAAGCTTGGGGTGCGGCCAACCAGACTTCCTCCACTCCCGCAGGCCTCTCCTTCCCTCTCACCAGCCAATGCCTCTCCCGCGGGCCTCCCCAGGTTCCACCAGCCTCCCTCTCCCCTCTCCACTCCTGCCTGTTTTCCCAACTCCCACCTGTTTACCTGACATGCTGAAAACAAAACACTGATTTTTTTTTTTTTTTGAGTTGGAGTCTCACTCTGTCAGCCAGACTGGAGTGCAGTGGCCGCTCCCGGCCAGCGCAGCCTCGACCTGCTGGGCTCCTGCGATCCTTCCGCCTCAGCCTTCCGAGTAGCCGGAATTACAGGCGCGCGCTACCACGCCCGGCTCATTTTTGACTTATTGTAGAGATGAGGTCTCGCCAAGGTGCCCAGGCGGGACTCAAACCCACGGGCTCAGGCAATCCACTCACCTCAGCCTCCCAAAGGCATGGGATGACAGGCTGAGCCACCGAGCCCGGCTAAAACACTGATTTTTAAAGGCTTCTTACCAATCAAAATCCTTTGTGAAGAAGCCTTCCCTGAATCTGTTGACCTCAGAATGGATTCTAGAATTTGCCTCGAACCGGTTCCGTGGTCAGCCTTTGTTCCTGGTGAAACTGTCCTACCAGTGAGAGGCTGAAAGGAAGAGTGAACTGGCTTTGGGGACTCAGAGTCAGACGGATTGTGTCTGTGATTCACAACAAGGTAAATGTTTTGTTTACCCCAGAACAAGCTGATTTTAGGCTCGTGTGGTGATGGATACCCACCAAAAGAGGGCACCCCGCAATTATCTCCTTCTGGCTCCTCGGAAAAGCAGTTGTTTCGGAGGCAAAGGTATCAGTTGCCTGGACACATATTAACCACTCGGAGAAGGCAGTGTCCCAGCAAACCAGGCGTTGGCTATAGTTTTATGACAAGAGCACAGATGATGGAGCTCAAAGTTCTGAGTTCAAATCCCAGGACTTCAACATTTACTAGAATAAGTTACCCAGCTTATTGGACTCGTAATCATTGCATCTATAAAATGACCATATAGGCCGGGCTCGGTGGCTCAGCCTGTAATCCCAGCACTGTGGGAGGCCGAGGTGAGTGAATTGCCTGAGCCCGCGGGTTCGAGACCTGCCTGGGCAACTTGACGAGACCTCATCTCTACAACAAATCAAAAATTAGCCGGG
>NW_007248842.1:100473-102305 GCF_000164805.1 Carlito syrichta
CCTAGAAGGCTGAGGCGGAAGGATCACCGGAGCCCAGCAGGTCGAGGCTGCGGTGGCCGGGAGCGGCCATTGCACTCCAGTCTGGGTGACAGAGTGAGACACCAACTCAAAAAAAAAAAAGACCATATAACATTCTACCTCAAGGGTATAGTAAAAGGTTGACCAGTCATTTAGGAGCTGAGGCAAAAGAAAAAATATCATCCATCCTAACACCTTGTCTTTAACATTTTAAGGGGGATAAGACCAGGCATGGTAGCTCAAGCCTGTAATCCCAGCACTTTGGGAGGCCGAGGCAAGAGGATTAACCGAACCTCGGGGTTTGAGACCAGCCTGGGCAACTTGGTTAGACCTCGTCTCTACAATATATCAAAAAATTAGGCGGGCATGGTAGTGTGCACCTGTAGTACCAGCTACTTGGAAAGCTGAGATGGAAGGATTGCCTGAGCCCAATAAGTCAAGACTGAGGTGGCCATGAGCATGTCACTGTACTCCAACCTGGGCGACCAAGTGAGACTCCAACTCAAAAAAAAAAACAACAACATTTTAAGAGAGAGAGATGATGGGAAATTACTCAATGGGTCCAATGTACATGATTCAGAAGATGAATCCCCTAAAAGCCCTGACACGGTTACTATGCAATCCATACACAAAAAAAAAAAAAAAAAAAAAAAAAGGCAGCCAGGCTCAGTGGCTCAACCCTGTAATCCCAGCTCTTTGGGAAGCCAAGGTGAGAGAATTACCTGAACCCAGGGGTTCGAGACCAGCCTGGGCAACATGGTGTAGACTTCGTCTCTACAATAAATCAAAAAATTAGCTCGACGTGGTAGTGTGTGCCTGGAGTTCCAGTTACTTGAAAGGCTGAGGCAGAAGGATTGCTGGAACCTAGCAGGTCAAGGCTGCAATGGCCAGGAGAGT
Organism: Carlito syrichta; assembly: GCF_000164805.1. NCBI lineage: Eukaryota > Metazoa > Chordata > Mammalia > Primates > Tarsiidae > Carlito > Carlito syrichta. Next base: position 101,389 of record NW_007248842.1, read on the forward strand.
GCCATTGCACTCCAGCCTGGGCGACAGAGTGAAACGCTGACTCAAAAATAAACCAAACAAACAAACAAAAAAATTGCACCTGTACCCTATAAATTTATACAAAAAAAATAAAATTTACGTTATTTTATCATCACTGACTTTTTTGCAATAATTTTCATTATTTTAAATATTGCACTGAAATAGTATTTTTTGGTTGACTGCTGTGTCGGGGTGTTTTTTTGAGTACCCCCTTAAATTCTGCACAGGAGACGCGTGCCTCACCGGGTCTCACCCTAGTCCAAGGTTCTGAGGATTAGATACAGTAACGTATGCAAATGTGCCTGGAACACATTTGATAGAGTCCTAGAATGCTTGCCCAAGGAATTCATAGAGAATTTGGGACCAAAGTTGGAGGCTGGAGGCCACAAGAACATGCTGTCTAGGCTGTTCTTGCACCGGACCCTTGGACACAAGCTCATTTAACACCCCAAACAACTTTGAGCTGAGTGCTGGTCTCTCCATCTTTTTCCAAGGCCACATAATGAAGTGTAGGACGACTGATGCTTCCTGGATCTCCGCACGCTCTGTTTGCAGGCACAGTAGCAGTGATGCTTCTACTACGAGTCACTTGAATTCTTCCCCCTGTCGTCCCTTTTCTGCACACTTGCTGGGGGCAAGAGGGAGACAGCCAGGAGACTTAGCAGCACTGGCTGTGGAGGCAGCGGCCCAGCACATTTCTCTGGGCTAGCTCCCTGGAGTGGCCAGCAAACCCCTGTGTATCCCATCCTTGGGGCCAGCAAGGCTGCAGTGGTTCACAGAAGCCATGCAGGCGGCGGGGGACGGGGCCACTGAGATCCCCACTGATGACTAAACTCTGGCCTTTTTTCTTTTTTTTTTTTTTGAGTTGGAGTCTCACTCTGTCGCCCAGACTGGAGTGC
>NW_007248842.1:102498-103743 GCF_000164805.1 Carlito syrichta
CTCGAACCCGCGGGCTCAGGCAATCCACTCACCTCAGCCTCCCAAAGGCACGGGATTACAGGCTGAGCCACTGAGCCCGGCTGGCCTTTTTTCTTTACCTTGCCAAATTCCTAACTAAGGGGCCTGGAGAGACAGGCTTTTTCATTAACTTTTTTTCTTTTTTTTTTTTTTTGAGTGGAATCTTTCTCTGTCACCCAGGCTGGAGTGCAGTGGCAGGATTAGACACTGTAATGCAGGCAGATGTGCCAGGAACCCTACAGATTTCTAGAATGCTTGCCCAAAGAATTCATAGAGAATTTTGGACTGAAAATTTGAAATGTGGGGCTAGGGGACACATAAACATACTCTCTAGGCTGTTCGTGCTCTGGACCCTTGGACACAAGCTCATTTAACACCTCATTTGACACAGCGATGGCAGCTTCTGCTGGGCTCAGGTGATCCTTCCACCTCAGCCTTCCAAGTAGCTGGCACTACAGGCATGCACCACCACAACTGGCTAATTTTATGTATGTACGTATGGTTGTATGTATGTATTTATTTACTGTAGAGAGGAAGTCTCGCCAAGTTCCCCAGGCTAGTCTCGAACCCCAGACTGGAGTGCAGTGGCATGACCATGGCTCACCACAGCCTCACCCTCCTGGACTCAGGCAATCCTCTTGCCTCTGCCTCCCAAGGTGCTGGGATTACAGGCAAGAGCCACTGTGCCTTGCCCCAGTTAATTTTTTGATTTATTGTTGAGACAAGGTCTCACCATGTTGCCCAGATGGGTCTTGAACTCCTAGGCTCAGGCAATTCTCTCACCTTGGCCTCCTGAAGTGCTGGGATTACAGGTGTGAGCTACCGTGCCTAGTCCTCATTAACTAACTATTTAATGGAGTTTACTTTCTAAGCTGGCTCTGACATAACATCGCATAACAGATAACAAAGGAAAATTGCCGGGTGCAGTGGCTCATACCTATAATCTCAACACTTTGGAAGGCCAAGGCAAGAGGATTGCTTGAGCCCAGAAGTTCAAGACCAGCCTGGACAACATAGACCTCGTCTCTATAAAAAAAAATTTAAAAATTAGCTGGCCACGGTGGCAAGCGCCAGTAGTCCCAGCTACTTGGGAGGCAGAGGTGGGAGGACTGCCTGAGTTCAGGAGGTTGAGGCTGTGGTGAGTCATGGTCATACCACTGCACTCCAGTCTGGGTGACAAAGTGAGACTCTGACTCAAAAAAAAAAAAAAAAAGGGAAAGCCGGGCT
>NW_007248842.1:103795-113859 GCF_000164805.1 Carlito syrichta
TGCAACTCAAAAAAAAAAAAGGGGGGGGGAGGGGCCAGGCTCAGTGGCTCAGCCTATAATCCCAGCACTTTGGGAGGCCAAGGCGAGTGGATTGCCTGAGTCCACAGGTTCCAGACCAGCCCGGGCAACTTGGTGAGACCTCATCTCTACAATAAATCAAAAATTAGCCAGGTGCAGTAGCGCACGCCTGTAGTTCCGACTACTTGGAAGGCTGAGGTGGAAGGATCACCTGAGCCCAGCAGGAAGGATTACCGGGAGCATGCCACTGCACTCCTGCCTGAGCGATGGAGTGAGACTCCCACTCAAAAAAAAAAAAAGAAGAAGAAAAATCAAAGTATTTTATAACCCCATAAAACTGTCTTTTGGGGACTCTGAACATCTTTTAAGACATTTATCTATTCTCTCTGAAGTCTGTCAACTATAAAACTTTATCTACACACCAAGAAACTTGGAGTTTTTCAACAAGACATCTCCTCTACTGATTTCCAAATTCTTTAGATGAAAACCAAAAATCTTAAAATCCACCTATGGCCTGCAAGGTGGATTGGAAATGCTCTGCCTTTCTGGATCGAACTGATGTAAATCTCATATGTATTGATTTATGGATTCTTATGACTTCTGTTCTCCTAGAATGTGGATAACCAAGCTACAATTCAGCCATAGTAAGCACACACTTTCAGGGCCTCCTGGGAACAGGTGCCATGGGCCTAGGTTGCTCACATTTGACTCAGAATAAACCACCTTAAATATTTTTATTTTATTTTATTTTTTAGTCAGAGTCTCATACTGTCACCCAGCCTGGAGTGCAGTGGCACACTCACAGTCACCACAGCCTCAACCTGCTGGGCTCAAGTAATCCTTCCATCTCAGCCTTCCAAGTAACTGGAACTACACAGGCTTGTGCCACCATGCCCGGCCAAAATTTTTTGATTTATTGTAGAGATGAGGTCTCACTAAGTTGCCCAGGCTGGTCTCGAACCGGCAGGCTCAGTCAATCCTCTCACCTCGGCCTCTCAAAGTGCTAGAATTATAGGCATGAGCCACCGTGCTGGGCCTATCTTAAATATTTCAGAGTTTGATATCTTTCATCAACATCATCTTTAAGGGTCAGAAGAGAAAGTGAAGCAACAGAGAAGGGGAAAACTGATTAGCAGTATAACATAATCCCTGAAATTCTTTACGTGTCAGTTTCCTTTTTGGAAAACGAGGGGCTGTTTTGAAGTTTTCCTTTTAAAAAATGACTCCAATAGTTTCTCTAACCTTGAAAAAAAGAGTATTTAGAGTCCAGTGATTTGAAAAAATAATTTCTTGGTGTGTAACATCTTATAAATGAGCAGCCTGCTGAACAGACTTGGCCTTAGAGCCGACGGAGGTAAAGTAGAAAGGATGGTGTGCTTATTTGCTTCTGAGGGTTTAATTGATCTCAGCTACTGGGTTAGCAAAGACCTATTTGAAACAACTTCCTGGCTGGGCTCGGTGGCTCAGCCTGTAATCCCAGTGCTTTGGGAGGCCGAGGTGAGTGGATTGCCTGAGCCCGTGGGTTCGAGACCCACCTAGGCAATTTGGCGAGACCTCATCTCTACAATAAATCAAAAATCAGCCGGGCGTGGTAGCATGCGCCTGTAGTTCCAGCTACTTGGAAGGCTGAGGCGGAAGGATTGCCGGAGCCCAGCGGGTCGAGGCTGCAGTGGCCGGGAGCGGCCATTGCACTCATCTGAGTGACAGAGTGAGACTCCAACTCAAAAAAAAAAACAACTTCCCCCTCAACTCCTCAGCAGGTCTCCTCTTTCCATTCTTGCCCCTTTATTCTCTATTCCTCCCCTCTAGAAAAAAGGAACAAAATACCAAGCCCTTGCTATCCATGTGCCAAATCCTCTGTTAGGGGTTTCCCATGTTATTAATATCTAGCTTCATGCTGAAGGAATGCCGCGAAGGAGACGTTCTCATTGTCATTTGGAGGAGGAAGACATAGCCAGGTCCCCCCAAAATCCAATGGCGGCAGCAAGGCCCAGCCAGGCCTTCCAGCCTCACCCCAGCCCCTCACCCCAAACACGATCTTAAACTCTGACTTCCCTTCTGCCACAGCCAATACTTAGAGCAGTCAATAGCAGGAATCCTGCAAGATGTTGACATCCAGATGCTTAGGATCCTCTTCATCTTCATTTGTTTTGTTTGAAAGGCAAGAGGCTTCCTGTTTTGTAGGAAAGGTAACATTAATTCACTGTGTTCCAAGTGAGAGAACAGAAGTATGTTGAGACGAGCACTCTCTGTAATCATCGACTGAATGAATGAATGCAGATCCGAACGCCCACAAGACCCCCGTTCCCTCAGCAGACCCTCCAGCGTGGCAGAAGGGTCCTTTCCTTGGAGCTGCTTTCCCTAAACGGGAGGAAATGCTCTGGTTCAAGCAGTGACTATCAAGGCACCAAGTACGTGAGGCTCGGTGATCTGTTTCAGGAACTATAATCATTTGTTTGCAGTTCAGAGGGCAGATTTCGCAGGAGTGCTGTACACGTGTGGCAGGGCCAGGGAGGGAAGGGGGGGGTAAGGAGGGAACAGGAGAGACGGAGACAGAGACAGGGACAGAGACACAGAGACAGAGAGACAGAGAGAGCACGCACATGCCTGGGACCCATAAGAAAGGAGAGAGGTGTGAGAAAGGAAGAGAACATTTGGGAAAAAAGAGCACGCGTGTGTAGGTGGAAGAATGACACCAGATCTTCTTTAGTTTAGGCCTGGGCTGAGAAACACAAGCATCGTCGCTTCTGTCTCCCTCAGTGTAAGATGAGAAGACAGTCATGACCATTCCTGAATAGAGCAGGAGAGACACAGAAGGGAAGGACAACTATATGCCTTCTCCAGAAGGGAAGGTGGGTGAGGGGCTGCTGTCTGTTTATCCTAAACCTCCTCTCTCCCTTTTTTCCTCTCAGAATCCCAGTTTTTAGCTGAGCAGGCTACTGCCCAGCTGAAAGACTTCCTTTCCTAGCCGGAGGTGTAGTCATGCGCCCAATTTCTCACCAAGGATCTGTAAGAAGTACTCTGGGGACTGAGGAAAGCCTTTTTTAAAAAGGAGAGGAAGAGGCCGGGCACGGTGGCTCAAGCCTGTCGTCCCAGCACTTTGGGAGGCCGAGGCGAGAGGACTGCCTGAGCTCAGGGGTTTGAGTCCAGCCAGGGCAACTTAGTGAGACCTTAGCGGGGCCTGGTAATGCACACCTGTAGTTCTAGCTGCTTGGAAAGCTGAGGCAGAAGGACTGCCCGGGCCCAGCAGGTCAAGGCTGCAGTGACCATGAGCAGGCCACTGCACTCCAGCCTGAGACTCCAACTCAATGACAAAAAAAAGATGACAGTTTGGCTTGTATGAATGTCACTTAACTCTCCTGCTAGGGCCAGTGATAGTTGATCCTTTTAGTTCTTGCAGTGCTGGGGAGGCCCTGGGTGGCTTCAGAAATGCTATCGACACCTTGACTTCATTCATGACATTATTGTGAAACAACAGGGATGGGGCTTCTCTGAGCAGAATCTGTCCTGTGCCTGGCACGTAAATAATGCATAGTAAATGCATGTTCGGCCAAGCAAGTTATTCTGGCCTCTGGGACAAATGGGACATTTTGATCATATGAGCAAGGTGAGGTTCATTTCACAACTTTTCTCCTTCTGGCCATGGTTCTCTTTTAAACTGTGTGCCAACCCGGCCAATACGATTGTCCTCAATTTATACGGGTGTAAACTGAAACAGTAGGTGGACTCACTTGCCCTTAGACAGCTGGCCAATGAGTGTTCAGGATACAGTAGACGTTCACTAAATATATGTTGAATAAATGGGAAAAGAGCAGGCTTTTTCTATGTTGCCGAGCATAAATATAAAAGACTAAAACATACGTAAGGGGGGGGGAAGCTGACGCACTGAGCAGTATTCTTCCTAAATGTCTTTGGAAATGAAGGGATGAAAATGGTTATGGGTGCCCCCTGGAAGGGTGAGGATGGTTTATCTGATCTGGACACCATACAAAGGCGTTATCAATCAATCCACTAAGGAATCTTCTAGATCACACCGCATTTCTCAGATTCTTCCAGTGCTTGAACTGCAGGCTAGCCCCAACCAGATGCCCCTGGAAAGCGTAAGACACACCCTACCCTCAAGGGTTTGCTGGTGAGAGCAGAGTCGCCATTTTGGATAGTCTGGGTTTTAGATGGGACTCTGTTACCAGATATGTGACCTTAGGCCAGTCACTCAGCCTCAAATACCTTATCTATAAGTCAGTGTTTTATTCAATAAATAGAAGCTGGTGGTAGTGGTGCTCTTAAAGTCCCAGTTGCTCAGGAAGCTGAGGTGGGAGGACTGCTTGAGCCCAGGAGATTGAGGCTGTAGTGAGCCATGAATGCACCACCATATGCCAGCCTGGACAACAAAGGAAGACCCTGTCTCTAAAAAAAGAAGAAACTTAGCCAGGCGTTATGGTGCATACTTGTTGTCCCAGCTACTCTGGAGGGTAAGGCAGGAGGATCACTTGAACCCAGGAGTTTGAGGCTACAGTGCACTATGATCACACCACTGCACTCCAGTCTGGTTGACAGAGTAAGACCTTGTCTCTGAAAACTAAAAATGAATTTTACAAGAGGCCAGATACAGTGGCTTATGCTTGTAATCCCAGCACTTTGGGAAGTCGAGGCAGGAGGATTGCTTGAGCCCAGGAGTTCGAGACCAGCCTGGGCAACATAGCAAGATCTCATCTCTATTAAAAAGGAAAAAAGTTTAAGATAGAGGTTGTGCATTATGTTAAGCACAGATAATGCAGAGAGAAAAGATAGTCCTTGTTCTTTTTTTTTTTTTTTTTTTTTTTGGTTGGAGTCTCACTCTTTGTCACCCAGGCTATAGTGCAGTGACATGATCACGGGCACTGCAGCCTTGACCTGCCTGCTGGGCTCCGGCGATCCTTCCACCTCAGCCTTTCAAGTAACTGGAACTACAGACGCCCAGCTAGTTTTTGTGATTTATTGTAGAGACGAGGTCTCACCAAGCTGCCCAGGCTGGTCTTGAACCCCTGAGTTCAGGCAATCCTCTCACTTCGGCCTCCCAAAGTGTTGGGATTATGGGCTGAGCCACCATGCCCAACCATGTCCTTGTTCTTAAGAAACTGAGTCCACTGTAGGAATTTAGAGATAAACATAATATCAGCCGGGCTCGGTGGCTCAGCCTGTAATCCTGCACCTTGGGAGGCTGAGGTAAGTGGATTGCCTGAGCCCGCAGGTTCGAGACCCGCCTGGGCAACTTGGCGAGACCTCATCTCTACAATAAATCAAAAATGAGCCGGGCATGGTAGCACGTGCCTGTAGTTCCAGCTCCTTGGAAGGCTGCGGTGGAAGGATCGCCAGAGCCCAGCGGGTCAAGGCTGTGGTGGCTGGGAGCGGCCACTGCACTCCAGTCTGGGCAATAGAGTGTGACTCCAACTCAAAAAAATAATAATAGTAATAATATCATGGTGCAGCTAATGCATAACACTCTGTCCTGTCCCTAAGGCCCTAATCTGGGGTGCATGAAAGTGTCCCAAACTGGCTCAGAAGTAGAGGTATAAGAGCTTCTCTCTGTCCTAGCCCATCCCTCTCACCGCCATCCCCCAGGGACTCACCACCAGCCCTCCAGGGACTTCCAACTATCCTGGTGTTACAGGACGAGGTCCTCTACGGAAGCCCTGATGCTTTGGGTTCCCGGCGTGGTCCTGCCTCCTCCCCCCAATACACACACACTTCCTAGGCCATGATGACTCAGGGATGGGGGCCAGACACCTGTCAGAGCCCGTGTCCCCTCCCCTGTTCCTGTCCCCCCAAACCTTCCGGGTGCCCCACCACAGCCTAGTCTATCCTCCCACCCCAGTGGTCAGATTTTACTTCTTTTTTTCAAACGATAGGTTTCCACGGCCTATAGCAAAAAAGGCATCAGGACAAAATCCAAGCCCTCAAGTAATACAAAATGGAGAATCCAGATTTTACAGACAGATGGTCTTCCCTCCCGACAAGGGAAAGAAAACGACTTCACTTGGGTTGGCGTGGTACCAGTCAAGACTCGCCACTGTGGGGAACGTTCCAACTCAGCTCGGGATGACAAGTTATCCTCAGATAATAAATGATATTTTGAGCATTTCCAGCACCGTGAGCCAGGCAGGCACTGAGCTAAACACTTTACGGCTAAGCACGCTAATCCTCCCCAGACAACCCTGTAATAGAATCTAGAATTGGCTGCATTTTACAGATGAGAAAAATAGAGGCGTGGAGAGTAATGCGACATTCTCACGGTTAAGTTGACTTGAGTCCAGCCCATTGGACCACAGGGCCCACATCCGTCACCACTATTCTATGAGCCTTTTTATCTGTTGCTTTGAGGATCAAGCCACAGGTTCTTTCCTTGGCTAAGAATGCCCCTTAGTCTAACCACCTGGGTTTCAGGTTGTATTCACCAGCTAGGGCTGCCAAAACAAAATGTCACAGGCTGTGTGGCTTAAATGTCAGAAATTTATTTTCTCATAATTCTGCAGTCCGTAAGGCTAGGACCAAGGTGTGTCAGCAGCGTTGATCTCTCCTGAGGCCTCTCTACTTGGCTTGCAGACAGCTGCCCTCTCCCTGGGTCCTCATACAGTCGTCCCATGCACGTGCGTCCCTGGTGGCTCGCTTGTGTGGCCAGATTTCCTGTTCTTGTAAAGACACCAGTCAGATTGGAGTAGGGCCCACCCTTATGGCTTTGTTTTAAATTTGTCATCTCTTTAAAGCCCTATCTTCAAATATGGTCATACCCTGAGATACTGAAGGTTAGGATTTCAACACATGTAAAGGAAGACCCTCCAAAAAACAGAATTTATTTGTATAAAAATGTGTATTTGTTCTTGCTTGTTTAAACTTCAGTCACCTTCAAAGTACCCTCTGTTTGATGCAATATACCTATTGAGATACTTTTTACACTGCTCAAAACAGCTTTTGAACTTGTTGATTTTGATGCATTTTAGTGCTCCTGCCAATTTTTGTTTCACCTCTTCCATATCGGCAAAATGGTGCCCTCTGACGACTCTTTTCATCCAGGGAACTAAAGAAAAAGTCATTCGAGTCGAGCGCAGTGGCTCATGCCTGTAATCCCCACACTTTGGGAGGCAGAAGCGAGAGGATTGCCTGAGCCCACAGGCTCGAGACTAGCCTGGGCAACTTGGCTAGACCTCATCTCTACAATAAATCAAAAAATTAGCCAGGCATGGTGGCGCATGCCTGTAGTTCCAGCTACTTGGAAGACTGAGGTGGAAGGATCACCTGAGCCCAGCAGGTTGTGGCTGCGGTGGCTGTGAGCATGCACTGCACTCCAGCCTGGGCGAGAGAGCGAGACTCCTCATGAGAAGAAAAAGAGTCGTTTGGGGAGAGATTGGGTAAATAGGGAGGGTGGGGCTCAGAGGTCACGCCACTTTTGGTCAAAAACTGCTGAAAACTCAGCGCGCTGTGGGTAGGTGCCATGTCATGCAGGAAGAGGCAGTCACCGATTTGCCCCAACTCAGGATGTTTCTTCCACAAATCATGATGCCACCTTTTCAAAACTTCCAGATAAAAACTTTGGTTGACTGTTTGATCTGGAGGAACACATTCTGAGTACACTACAAGGGACCTGCCCTCCAAAAGATAATTCTGGGTTTTGGGGGGGTCACCCTCATACATTTGGGGAAGGAAACAGTTTAGCCCAAAACACAAGACTTGTTTCCCAAGACAGTCTTCTCTGATCTCCTGGATGAAGTTAGTTCCTCCTATTAAATGCTCCCAGCCGGGCTCGGTGGCTCAGCCTGTAATCCCGCGCCTTTGGGAGGCTGAGGTGAGTGGATTGCCTGAGCCCACGGGTTCGAGACCCACCTGGGCAGTGAGACTTCAACTCTACAATAAATCAAAAAATCAGCCGGGCGTGGTAGCGCGTGCCTGTAGTTCCGGCTGCCTGGAATAAATGCTCTCATAGTGCCTATATGTGGTCCTGCAAGCATTTAGAACTACTGTAATCAATCTTTCTTTTTTTCTTTCTTTCTTTTTTTAGAGATAGGGTTGCACTATGTTGTCTAGATCAGGCTGGTTCCAATCTCTTGGCCTCAAATGATCCTCCCACCTCAGCCTCCCAAAGCATTGTGATTACTGGCATGAGTCACTGTGTTGACCTATAATGAATTTTTTTTTTTTAGAAGTTAGGGTCTCACTGTCACCCAGGTTGGAGTGCAGTGACACAATCATGGCTCACCAAAGCCTCAGCCTTCTGGGTTTAGGCGACCCCTCCACCTCAGCCTCGTGAGTTGCTGAAACTACAGGCATGTGTCGCCACACTAGGCTAATTTTTTTTCCTTTTTTTGAGTTGGAGTCCCACTCCGTCGCTCAGGCTGGAAGGCAATGGCATGCTCACAGCCACCCCAGCCTTGACCTGCCAGGCTCAGGCGACCCTTCTGCCTCAGCCTTCCAAGTAGCTGGAACTACAGGCACGTGCCACCACACCCGGCTAATTTTTTGATTTATTGTAGAGACGAGGTCACGCCAAGTTGCCCCGGCTGGGTTAGAACCCATGGGCTCAGGCAATCCTCTCACCTCGGCCTCCCAAAGTACGAGGATTATAGGCGTGAGCCACCACGCCTGGTCTTTTTTTTTTTTTCAAATACAGATCACTATGTTTCCCAGACTGGTATCCAATTCCTGGGCTCAAGAAATCCTCCCACTCCAGCCTCCCAAAGTGCTGGAATTACAGGCGTGAGCCATCATACCTGGTCCTATAATGAATAATTTAGTGACTGTTTAATGTCATCCCTCCTGTGAGACGTAAGTCCCATGAGGGAGGGGTTCACCACTGTCGTGTCCTCCATGTCACTGTTTCCTAGGACAGTACTTGGCCTCTGACAGGCACTGTCATTGTCAGCTCAGGCTACTATAGCAAAGATGCCATAGATTGGGTGGTTTCAACAACAAACATTTCTCTGTCACTGTTTTGGAAGCTGGGAAGTCCAAAATCAAGATGCTGACAATTTCCTATCTGGTGAGGTCCCACTTTCTTGCTGTGCCTGAACATGATAGAAAGCAAAGAGAGAAGAAGCAAGCACTCTGGTGTCTCTTCTTAGAAGGGCACGCATCTGGCCGGGCACAGTGGCTCAGCCTGTGATCCCAGCACTTTGGGAGGCCAAGGAGAGTGGATTACCTGAGCCCATGGGTCCGAGACCCGCCCGGACAACTTGGAGAGACCTCATCTCTACAATAACTCAAAAAATTAGCTGGGCATGGTAGCGTGTGCCTGTAGTTCCGGCTACTTGGAAGGCTGAGGTGGATGGATTACTAGAGCCCAGCAGGTCAAGGCTGGGGTGGCCATGAGCATGCCACTGCACTCAAGCCTAGACTGGATGACAGAGTGAGACTCCAACTCAAAAAAAAAAAAATGAAAGAGCCAGGTTCGGTGGCTCAGCCTGTAATCCCCCGCCTTTGGGAGGCTGAGTTGAGAGGATTGCCTGAGCCGGTGGGTTCGAGACCCACCTGGGCAGCAAGACCCCATCTCTACAACAAATAAAAAAATCAGCCGGGCGTGGTAGCGCATGCCTGTAATTCCGGCTACTTGGAAGGTTGAGGCGGAAGGATCGCCGGAGCCCAGCAGGTCGAGGCTGCGGTGGCCGGGAGCCGCCACTGCACTCCAGTCTGGGCGACAGAGTGAGACTCCAACTCAAAAAAAAAAAAAAGAAGGGCATGAATCTTACCATGAGGGCTTCACTCTTAGGACTTCATCACCCCAAAGGTCCCATCTTCCAACACCATCACATGGGAGGGTCAACATAGGAATTCTGGAGGGACACAAACTTTCAGTCCATGGCAGGGACTCAGTAATGACTTTTTTTTTTTGAATGGGATTCTCACTCTGTCACCCAAACTTGAGTGCAGTGGCACAATCAAGGCTACCACAGCCTCGACCTGCTGGGCTCAGGTAAACCTCTCACCTTAGCCTTTCAAGCAGCCTGGGACCACAGGTGCACACTACAATATTCGGCTAATTTTTGTTTGTTTGTTTGGTTTTTTTTTTTTTTTTTTTT
>NW_007248842.1:113879-119343 GCF_000164805.1 Carlito syrichta
GGAGTCTCACTTGCCCAGACTGGAGTGCAGCGGCCGCTCCCGGCCACCGCAACCTCGACCTGCTGGGTCCCGGCGATCCTTCCGCCTCAGCCTTCCAAGTAACCGGAATTACAGGTGCGCGCTACCACGCCCGGCTAATTTTTGATTTATTGTGGAGATGAGGTCTCACTGCCCAGGCGGGTCTCGAACCCGCGGGCTCAGGCAATCCACTCACCTCAGTCTCCCAAAGGCGCGGGATTACGGGCTGAACCACCGAGCCCGGCTTGTTTGTTTTTTTTGAGTTGGAGTCTCACCCTGTTGCCCAGGCTGGAGTGCAGTGGCACACTCATGGTCACCGCAGCCTTGACCTACTAGGCTCAGGTGATCCTTTCATCTCAGCATTCCAAGTAGCTGGAACCAATTTTTTCTTTATTTCTTTTTTTTTTTTTTTTTGACATATTGTAGAGACGAGGTATCACCAAGTTAGATGCCCAGGCTGGTCTTGAACCCCTGAGTTCAGGCAATCTCGCCTCCACCTCCCAAAGTGCTGGGTTTACAGGCGTGAGCCACGACGCCCAGCTAAAACACGCATGTCTAGGTCTCAGAGCCTGGGGACCTCAGATTTTTTTTTTTTTTTTGAGTCAAAGTCTCACACCATCGCCTGGGCTGGAGTGCAGTGGTACACTCACTAATTTTTTGATTTATTGTAGAGACAAGGCCTTTGCCATGTTTCCCTAGCTCCTGGTCTCAGGCCATTCTCTCACCTCGGCTTTCCAAAAGTGCTGGGATTACAGGCGTGAGTCACCACGCCCAGCCAGTAATGACTTTTTAAATAATTTTTTCAAATTGCTAAGCGTCATGAAGCTGCTAGTTATTATTAGGATCTTTCACAAAACGGAAGTATATTAGAGCTGGAATGATTCTAGGGATGATTTCATTTTCTAATAATAATGAAGAGATTGTTGCCAGCAAAAGATCGGTAAGGAAACTGACGCCCTGGCACACAGCGCTTTGTCTTTTGCAGGTTGGGCCGGGCGGGGGAGGAGGGGGCTGCTTAAGCTTTTATTTTCTTTTAAAGCAGTGCTGGAATCAGCTCATAGCTACCCACGAGAGCGGATTTTAAATCTTTAGGAATCCTAAGTCAGCTGTTAAACATGGACATTATTAAAACTGAAATTCTATAAACGTCTACCTAAGCAAATATGAAAAACAAAGGAAATACTCAAAACTCATTGCTTTCTCATGATTTTACTACCTTTGTTATGGATTGAATTGTGTCCCCAACAAAATTCCTGTTGAAGGCCTAGACACCCCCCAATCTTCCCCCCATCCCCCCACTAGAATGTGACTGTATTTGGAGATAAGACTGGTAAAATGGTTATTAAGGTAAAATGAGGTCATTAGGGTAAATCCTAATCCAACATGGCTGGTGTCTTTAGAAGAAGAGGAGATTGGGATTACAGGGAGACACTAAGGGTATTCGCATAGAGGCATGATCCCATGTAGAGGCAAACCAAGGAGAGGCCTCAGAAGAAACACTCTGCTGGGTTTAAATACATTTATTTAAATATTTATTTGCTTATTTATTTTTTAGATAGGGTTTCATGCTCTCTCCAAGGCTGGAATGGGGTGGCATAATCTCGGCTCACCACAACTTCAAACTCTTGGGATCAAGTGATTCTCCTACCTCAGCCTCCTGAGTTGCTGGGACACAGGCACACGCCACCACGCCCAGCTAATTTTTCTATTTTTTTTTGTAGAGATGAGGTCCCACTATGTTGCCCAGGCTGGTCTTGAACTCCTGGCTTCAAGCGATCCTCTTGCCTTAGCCTCCCAAAGTGCTGGGACTACAGACATGAGCCTTGGTCCCTGCTGACATTTTTATCTTTGACTTTCAGCCCGCAGAACTATAAGAAAAGAAATTTCAGGCTGGGTGTGGTGGCTCACACCGGTAATCCACGCTGTATCTGTCTGGTGGGATTACTGCGTTGGTGAGCTACTGGCATCTGTTCCCCACAGGTAGCTTGAAACCCATCATAGTGGGCCTATTTACACCATGGACTTTGGCAAACACTGTAAATCAGGGCTTTTTCTCCCTGAGACATTAATCAGAATACCGCTGCCTTTGAGGTGCAGTGAAAGGGAGGGGCTGATTCGAGAGAAATGTAAGAAAGGTTTTTGCTTTTTTGTTTGTTTTTTGAGTTGCAGTTCTCTTATCCTTGGCAGTGGTTGGAGGTGGCCACAGTGAGACGTGGCAGTCACACAAACGCCACTACCCGGAGCCCAGTCGCTGAGAATGTGTCGCCTACAGTTTTCAGGCAGGGGTGGGATGGACAGAGTACTTCCTGGAATGGAAGCCCTGGCAGGGCCCAGCGGGCCTCAGCCATGCCATTTGCTGGCCTCGCTTTTGCCATCTGTAAAGTAACAGAAATGTCTCTAAGAGTAAAGGTGATATCAAATGTGTGCCAGGCTCTTGTGTGTTAAGTAAATGACAGTCAAGCACCCGGAACCCAGCCAAGCCCAGCATAAGGAGCCGGGTGTCATTGTCATCGTCTCCACTGACATCATCATCGTTGGTGTCAATTTCTGGAACCCGGTTTCCTCCTTTGCAAAACGAAGACGAAAGATGAGATGATCTGTTAGGTCTCCTCTGACTCCACCCACAATTTTGACAGGCCAAAGTAGTTTCTTTGGCACACTCTTTGAGGAAATACAACTTGCCAAACCAGCATAAAAGGAAGAATATTTCACCCATGTGAGGTTTCCAAGAACCTCCACCAACCTACTGGATATGCTCACCACGAACCTTTGCCTATTTTTCTGTTATTTTCTGAGCCGGAATCTTACTCCGTTGCCCAGGCTGGAGTGCAGTGGCACGATCACGGCTCACCGCAGCCTCAACCTGCTTGGCTCACGCAATCCTTCCACCTTGACCCTCTGAGTAGCTAGGACTACAGGTGTATGCCACCCTGCCTAATTTTTTAATTTATTGTAGAGACGAGGTCTCACCATGTTGCCCAGGCTGGTCTGAAACCCCTGGGCTCCAGCGATCCTCTCGCCTCTGCCTCCCAAAGTACTGGGATTACAGGTGTGAGCCAGCACACCTGGTTGAGAAATGTAAGGTAGGTTTTGGCTCTTCTTTCACTCATTTGCTTCTGCTGACTCTACTAGTTTCCCGCCCAGTATCCTTCTTCGTTTCTTCCTTATTGTCAACACCCAGACTTTGCTTAGGGGAGTATTACCCTCAACTGAAAATACTTGCTTCCCCCAAATCCCTGGTAGCGGGGAACCCGGTTCTCAGTCTAAGTGCATTTCTGAGTGTTTTACCTACACACTCACAATATGAAACTGAAAACTGCCTTTGGCAGTAACATGTAAACACCAGGGACAGGAGGCATTCAAGAGGAACAAATCAGCAACTCTCTCTGGATGTCTACAAATCATCTCAACCAAGTGTCAAAATCCCAAGGACTGAAAAGCCAAAAGCTCTCAAATGAGATAGAAGCTGAAATTTGCAGCCTGGCTTGGTGGTACGCACCTGTAATCCCAGCTATTGCGAGGATCACTTAAACCCACAATGTTGAGTCTGACCTCAGCAACCCCCATCTGTAATCCCAGCACTTAGGAAGCCCGAGACGAGTGGACTGCCTGAGCCCACGGGTTCGAGACCAACCTGGGCAACTTGGCAAGAACTTGTCTCTACAATAATCAAAAATCAGCCCGGCGTGGTAGCACGTGCCTGTAGTTCCAGCTACTTGGAAGGTTGAGGTAGAAGGATCACCGGAGTCCAGCAAGTTGACACTGGGGTGGCCGTAAGCGTGCCACTGCACTCTAGCCTGGGTGACGGAGTGAGATTCCAACACAAAAAAAAAAGTTGTAATTTGCAATATTAACTTAAAGAGGAAATTCTTTATGCCTCTTATACAACTGTAAAACCAAAGCAAACACACACATTAAGTCCAAACCATAATATAAAACCAATATTTTAATTAACTTTATCAACTTAATGTGATATAGATCGTGTTTCACTAAATTAACTCACACATGTTGTACAAATAAAGCCCTGTCGCCTCTGGCCCACTCTTTATTTAATCTGGTCTATATTTTGACTTCCATAAGAGTCAGGCGAAGAACCTCTATCTACATACCCTGATGTACACAATGGTATTATTAATTTCAAGATTTTGTTCAAGATAACCTGACCCCAAGCTTTAACCAAATCCCCACCAGCGGGCAATCTTCAATGTCAATTTAATGCGGTGTTATTTGATCTCTGTGAAGCAGTCTTGTTCACTTGAACATGAAGTTAACATTGCAGCCTTATTGAAATCTGCACTAAATAAGTATCTAATCCAATTATTACTGGAATTAGTTACAGAAAACTTCTTCATGGCACATTTACCCTTATAAGTAATGAACCTCTGCCAAGCTGGTGTGACGGGCTTTACACGGAACATCTGATTGTTCTGGGAAGACAAGACAGACGCCCTGACCCTGGGCTCTTGGAGGGTGTAGGTCTGTTCCACCTTAGGACACGTCACGTGCCCTGACCCCACCCCCACTTCCCTATTTCAATGACTGAAAAACATTTGGTTGTATGGTATTGCTGTGGCATTATCCGAGGCAGTATATTGTGAATGATTGAGATTACGGCCCTAGGGTCACAGGGCTTGAGTTCAAATCTTGGCTCCACAGTTTACCAGCTCAGTGGTCTTTGGCAAGTTACTTAACCCCTCTGTGCCTCATTTTTTCAACTGAAATAGGAGTAATAAACATATACTCTTGGGCCGGGTGTGGTGGCTCAAGCCTATAAAGTCAGCACTTTGGGAGGCCGAGGCCAGAGAATTGCCTGAGCCCAGGTGTTCGAGACCAACCTGGGCAACTTGGCGAGACTTCATCTCTACAATAAATCAAAAAATTAGCCGGGCATGGTAGCATATGCCTGTAGTTCCAGCTACTTGGAAGGGTGCGACAGAAAGAACGCCTGAGCCCAGCAGGTTGACACTGAGGTGGCCATGAGCGTGCCACTGCCCTCCAACCTGGGTGACAGAGTAAGACTCCAACTCAAAAAAAATAAACATATACTCTTCAGTCACTGTCAAGATTGCATGACATATTATATGGATTTAGAAGGTGCCCAGCACACAACATATGCTCAGTGCAAGCTTTCTGCTAGTGTGGCAGCTTGGCCTTTGTGTGATATGAATTCAAACATGGACACATGTGATGACTCAGCTCAAGCACCATACCTTCTTTTTTCTTTTTTTGAGTTGGGGTCTCACTCCATCACCCAGACTGGAGTGCAGTGGTACGCTTCCGGCCACCGTAGCCTTGACCTGCTGGGCTCCGGCAATCCTTCCGCCTCAGCTTTCCAAGTATCCAGAACTATAGGCATGCGCTACCATGCCTGGCTAATTTTTCATTTATTGTAGAGACGAGGTCTCGCCAAGTTGCCCGGGTGGGTCTCGAACCCACAGGCTCAGGC
>NW_007248842.1:119363-137221 GCF_000164805.1 Carlito syrichta
CACTCGCCTCGGCCTCCCAAAGTGCTGGGATGACAGGCTGAGCCACCGAGCCCGGCCACCACACCTTGCAACTTTTCCTTACATACTCACTCCAGGACTGGTAGAGTTAACCATTCTCCTCTGAGTCCAAATGTGCCTCGTGCAGCCCACTATCACTGGATGTGTAAACACTCATGACATTCGGATGTTGGTCTCCACCAGCTAGACAATAGGCCAGAGATAAATTCTGACCAGTGTGTGTATCCCAATACTTGGCACGATGTCCAGCCAGGGTGGTTGTCTTTGGTAAGTTACAAAAGGAAGGAGGGAGGGAAGGAGAGAGGAAAGAGAAGGACCTAGAGAGGGAAGGGATCTCTACTCCTCCAGCCTTGCCAGGGAGATTTATATTTTGAAGGGAATCCAAGCCTTATCAATAAAGCAGTGATCACAGAATAGCAGGCTTGTCTGCTAGAGGGGACTGTGAGGGGTGCAGTAGGAGCTCTGGCTGGCTGCACCCACTGACCACCCCCAAAGCCAAATACCCTCTGACACTTCTCTGCTGCATATTCAGAGTCAAAGTTGAGAAGTCTGAACTCAACGAGGCAAAGGTGCATCAACACCATGAAAACCTTTCTGGGAGCCAACTGGTCAACTTTCCCAGCAACAAGGCTTCTCTGACGCAATAGCAGGGAAACCGCACCGAGTAGGAGATGGCCACCGTAGCCTCAACCTGCTGGGCTCAGGCTATCCTTCTGCCTCAGCCTTCCACGTAGCTGGAACTACAGGCATACGCTACCATGCCAGGCTAATTTTTTGATTTATTGTAGAGATGAAGTCTCACCAAGTTGCCCAGGTTGGTCTCGAACCCCTGGGCTCAGGCCATTCTCTCGCCTTGGCCTCCCAAAGTGCTGGGTTTACAGGCTTGAGCCACCTCACAGGAGGGTCTCTACAACAGAGGCGCCATCTGCCCACATAGAGGCCAGCCCTGAGGGGCGCCAGTCCCTTTGCATCGGCCACATCACTGGCCGGGTCATGTCACTCTCAAGCCACACCTTCATCACCCTCAGCAAAGCCATCATGATGGAAACGCCCATGAGATGTTCATCTTGTTACTGCCGAGGGTAACTAATCTATTAAAAGTCAGCCAATAATAAAATTCGTGATGTTAATGACTTGCTGGTCATAAAACCTAACAATGGAATGAACTATTTGCTTCATATTTTTATGAGAGAACACGCACGTGACCTTGCCGCTTGGTGCCAGTTGCATTTCTATTTACATAAACTGGGAACAATTAGAACATTTATCTCACTTAGTCACTGGTCACTCCCACCCCCAGTTTTCCCCTCCCGCTTCCCAAAAGAAATGAAAAAACGTTTTCATTAGAAACTAATATCTGTTGGTGAAAGCAGCTATTTTTAAAACATGATGTCATAGACCCTAGAATGCTACATTGTTCTGGTTTCAGAAAACACTCAATGGACTCTTTAGTTGTTGCTGGATGCGACATGTTAAGTGAACACTAAGTAACTACCCCTCCCCCCATCCCTTCTGCTCTTTTTTTTTTCAGAATTGTCATTTGACACCCAAGGTAACTTCTTTATGTTTGCATGTTTTCATACCCTTTAAATAATATATGTTTTTATATAGTGGATATGCTTGGAACTACCATCTTATTCCTTTAAAGGACTTCTGATAACCATTTTTTTAAAACTCTGATTCAAATGAATATTCCTGTTACGTAAGCATTTATTTGTATATTTATACAAGCTTTACATGTTCTACAAAACCTGAATAAATCCCAAACACTGAATTATTTTCTGTAGGATACTTCCAGGAATTTTTTTAATGTTTTTTTTTTTTTTAATTCTTTATAAAAAGAATAACCTCCTAGGCCGGGCTCCATGGCTCAACCTGTCATCCCAGCACTTTGGGAGGCCGAGGCGAGCGGATTGCCTGAGCTCGCGTGTTCAAGACCCGCCCAGGCAACTTGGCGAGACCTCATCCCGTCAATAAATCCAAAAATTAGCCGGCCATGGTAACGTACCTGTCATTCCAGCTACTTGGAAGGCTGAGGTGGAAGGCTCACCCAAGCCCAGCAGGTCGACGCTGGGGTGGCCGTGAGCATGCCACTGCACTCCAGCCTAGGCGACGGGGCGAAACTCCAGCTCAAAAAAAGAAAAAAAAAAGAATAACCTTTTCACCAAAAGAAGACTTCGACCATGTAGCAACAGATACTTATTATCTCCCTATATTGGATTGGAAAATTGCCATTAGAGGTCTGTTTCAAGCAGTGTGAAGAATAAATTGCATCTTTGCAAGAACAATATTTGACATGAGAAAAACCTCAGTATCTCAAGTGCCTGTGACCCAAATGGCATGTTTAACATGCAAGGCGGCTCTGTGTTGGTGTGACTCCAGGAATGCAGGCATCGGAGGCACCAACTGCTGATAAATCGAATGAGTGCTTGTGACAGGGGCTGGAGGGACATCCCGGAGAACTCACAAGCAATCCATTAACCTTGCCCAAATCCTCTTCAGTGTGCTTCAGGTTTAATTTACCGCACACCCACACACGCACACAGCCTCCACTTCCTCCTCTTCCCAAACCTCCCACCGTGCTTCCCGGCAGGCGCTCCCCAGTGATCGCGCTGTCCTATGTTTGCATTTGCAGCCTCCTGCTTGAGTGGTTTTCCAGCTCCTGGCTTTAGTTAAACCTCGCTGTCCCCTGGGTCTCTCCCACGTGCAGCCCCTCATCATGCCACACCACACAGACCTGGGAGCTGGAGAGGGCTGGATCCTTCCTCAAGAGCTTGGGCTGCTTTCAAATCATGACTCCCTGGGTTTGTTTTTTTTTTTTGAGTCGGGTCTCACTCTGTTGTGCAGGCTGGAGTACAGTGACACGCATGCTCACGGCCACCCCAGCATCAACCTGCTGGGCTCAGGCCATCCTTCCACCTCAGCCTTCCAAATAGCTGGAACTACAGGCGTGCGCCACCACGCCCAGCTAATTTTTTAATTGATGGTAGAGATGAGGTCTCGCCAAGTTGCCTGGGCTAGTCTCAAACCCACAGGCTCAGGTAATCCTCTCACCTCGGCCTCCCAAGTGCTGGGATTACAGACTGAGCCACCGAGCCCAGACTAGGTCTATTTTTATTTATTGTGCTAGTGCTGAGATTAGACTATATGTTTTTTTTTTTTTGGAGTCGGACTCTCACTCCATCGTCCAGGCTGGAGTGCAGTGGCAAGCTCACGGCCACCCCAGCATCGACCTGCCAGGCTCCGGCGATCCTTCTACCTTGGCCTTCCAAGTAGTCAGAACTACAGGTGCATGCTACCACACCCAGCTAATTTTTGGATTTATTGTAGAGACAAGGTCTCTCCAAGTTGCCCGGGCTGGTCTTGAACCCCCGGGCTCAAGCAATTCACTCGTCTCGGTCTCCCAAAGTGCTGGGATGATAGGCTGAGCCACTGAGCCTGGCCAACTCCCTGGCTTTTGTGTAAAAGTGTCCACTCATGCCACCTGCCTCTACTCAGCGACACCGGCTACCCACATGCTCACCATTCCTCTTCGCTGAAGACCTCGTCTATTCGCCTGTGGCTCACAGTCTTTTCTGAGCTGGGGTCTCACTCTGTTGTCCAGGCTAGGGTGCAGTAGCCGTTACAAGCTTTGCCAATTTCCCCTCATCCTCCTTCAATACCACGGTCCTGTTCATCTTCACTTCCTTACTTCACAGGCCTCCACCAGTGCCCTAGTCCACCCCAGCCTCCATTTAAAACCTTCACACGCAATCCTGCTCCTTGCATTCCCCATCAGTTACAGTGGAAGAGATGGAGCAGACACTCAGAGAATATGTGTTAAAAAAAGATAAAGGCTGGGCTCGGTGGCTCAGCCTGTAATCCCGCACCTTTGGGAGGCTGAGGTGAGTGGATTGCCTGAGCTCGCGGGTTCGAGACCCGCCTGGGCAGCGAGACCTCATCTCTACAATAAATCAAAAAATCAGCCGGGCGTGGTGGCGCATGCCTGTAATTCCGGCTACTTGGAAGGCTGAGGTGGAAGGATCGCCGGAGCCCAGCAGGCCGAGGCTGCGGTGGCCGGGAGCGGCCACTGCACTCCAATCTGGGCGACAGAGTGAGACTCCAACTCAAAAAAAAGAAAAAGAAAAAGTAGGCCAGGCAGGGTGACTCATGCCTGTAATCCCAGCACTTTGGGAGGCCTAGGTAGGAAAATTGCTTAAGGCCAGGAATTCAAGACCAGCCTGGGGAACAGCAACATAGTGAGACATCATCTCTACAAAAAATAAAAAAAGGCCGGGCTCGGTGGCTCAGCCTGTAATCCCACGTCTTGGAGGCTGAGGTGAGTGGATTGCCTGAGCCCGCGGGTTCGAGACCTGCCTGGGCAGGCGAGACCTCATCTCTACAATAAATCAAAAATGAGCCGGGCATGGTAGCGCACGCCTGTAGTTCCAGCTCCTTGGAAGGCTGAGGCAGAAGGATCACTGGAGCCCTGCAGGTCGAGGCTGCGGTGGCCGGGAGCAGCCACTGCACTCCAGTCTGGGTGACGGAGTGAGACTCCAACTCAAAAAAAAATAAAAGAAATAAAAGAAATTAGCCAGATGTGGTGGCACACACCTGTAGTCCCAGCTACTCAGGAGGCTAAGGTGGGAGGATTGCCTGAAACCAGAAGATTGAGGTTGTGGTGAGCTGTGATTGTGCCACTGTATTCCAGCTTGGGTGACAGAGTCAGACCCTACCTCAGAGAAAAAGAAAAAAGAAAAGAAAGATGAGGCAAGACAATGACCCTGGACTCCTATCACTCCCCCACCTCCACCCATCACCTTGAAGACCCTGCTGGTCTCTCATTCTCTCTCCTTGCTGTGTCTCCAGCCTCCCTGGACTGACTCCTTCCCCCAGTGTTCAGACATGCTCAAGCCTCTTCCAAAGAAAAGGCCTCTCTTTGTGACCCGCCTGGGCAACTTGGCAGACCTCATCTCTACCATAAATCAAAAAATCAGCCGGGCGTGGTAGCACGCGCCTGTAGTTCCAGCTACTCAGAAGGCTGAGATGGAAAGATTGCCAGAGCCCAGCATGTCAAGGCTGCGGTAGCTGGGAGTGGCCACTGCACTCCAGTCTGGGTGACAGAGTGAGACTCCAATTCAAAAAAAAAAAGAAGAAGAAAGGCCTCTCTTTGACCCATATCTATTTACTATGCTGTTTCTCTTTGTGCTTAGACTTTTCAAAATAGTAATAGAGAGGTCTACGCTCACTCTCTCTGTTCCTTTCCTTTCTGAAACTCACTTAGCCCTCCATGAAAATGGCTCTTGCCAAAGTCACGGCCATGGTGCTGAAGCCATCTCCTTCTCCCTTCCTCATCTTCAAGGTCTTTGCAGTGTAGACACATGGGCCACAACCACCTGCAAAGGCTCCTCTCCTTCGGTTTCCCTGTCTGCACATTTGCCAACCACCACAGCTGGAAGTTCCTTCCCCAGTGGCCTGCGGATGGTGGGATTCCTCTGGGGTATGTCTATAGCCCTCGTTTTTTCTCTTTTTTTGGGGGGGGGGGCATCAGGGTCTCACTCTGTTGCCCAGGCCAGAGTACAGTGCCACAACCATAGCCTATACAACCTTGACCTCCTGGGCTCAGGCAATCCTGCTGCCTCAGCCTTCTGAGTAGCTGGTACTACAGGTACGCACCACCACGCCAGCTAATTTTTAAATTTTTTGTAGAGACGAGGTCTCACTATGTTGCCTAGGCTGGTCTCAGATTCCTGGGCTCAAGTGATCCTCTCTCACCTTGGCCTCCAAAAGTGCTGGGATTAAAGGTGTGAACACCTCCGCCAGGCCTGATAGCCCTCTTTTCTTCTTTAAACATCATAGTTTGGGTTCTATCACTTATTAGCAAAGGAGTCTGAATTAATTAATCTTTGTAAACCTGAGTCTCCTTATTTGTAAAACAAGGGATAACAAGACAGCCCAATTCGTGAGGGTAAGTCATTTCATGTAAAGCTCTCGGCATGGCACCTGGCATATGGTTCTAGAGCTCAGTAAATGCAAGTTGTTAATACCTGTATGGCACGTGGAAGCCATTTTATACAACCAAGGTGTGTATATATGAGTGTGTGTGTGTGTGTGTGTGTGTGTGTGTGTGTGTGTGTGTGTGTGTGGTTAACTTGTGTTAGTTTTCAACAACTAAATTCAAACACCAACCAATCAAAACTGCCTCATCTGCATGGCGGGAACCCTATTGCATGATGGGCATCCTAAAACTCACCCTAACTGAAAGAAGGTCAAACTCCACTGGGAAGATATTTCAACCCACCAGCTAGGTGTGAGCTACTTCTTTACCACTGATTTTTGTTTTTGCTTTTGAGTTGGAGTCTCACTCTGTCACCCAGACTGGAGTACAGTGGCCGCTGCTCCTGGCCACCGCAGCCTCGACCTGCTGGGCTCTGGGGGTCCTTCTGCCTCAGCCTTCCAAGTAGCTGAAACTATAGGTGCATGCTACCACACCCAGCTAATTTTTGATTTATTGTAGAGATGAGTTCTCATCAAGTTGCCCAAGTGGGTCTCGAACCCGCAGGCTCAGGCAATCCACTCACCTCGGCCTCCCAAAGTGCTGGGATTACAGGCTGAGCCACCAAGCCCGGCCCATTGTTCCTTTTTCAACCACGTGGTTTAAGTGTTGATAAGGTGGTCTGGTTTCCGTACTTGAACTTGGCCTGCTCACCTCCAGCCCTCTTCCCTTAGTAGATGGGGGACTTCATGCCCCCATTCTCCTTTCCTCTGTTCCAAGTAGTCACTGGGTTCTAGTTGGCACCCGGGTGAGCCCTTCTCTGATCAGCTTGCTTGCTGCTGTCCATTCCTGGTTCCATCCTCTTAAGTGTTTTGTTATCGACTGAATGTTTGAGTTTCCCCAAAATTCACGTGCCAGAATCCGAACCTGCAATGTAATGGGGCTTTTGGGAGGTAATGAAGTCACGGGGGTGAAGACCTTGTGAATGGAATCAGTGTCCTTATGATAGAGACCCCAGAAAGTGCTGGGTCTCTCCAGCCATGTAAGGACATAGCAAGGAGATAGCAGGCTATGACCCAGGAAGTGGACCCTCACCGGACTGCAAATCTGCTGGGGCCTTGACCTTGGACTTCACGACTTCTAGACCTGTAAGAAACAAGAGCTGACGACAACAGGTCTCTCCCCTGGATTACAGCAAAGCCCAGCACCTGGTGTCTCTGACTCTAGCTTTGCCCCTGGCCAATTCATTCTTCACACTGCAGTAGGAGTGATTGTCCAAAATGCACATCTAATCACCGTGATTTCCCAGAGGGCTTCATTGCCCTAGGGCTGATGTCCAATGCCGCTAATCGGATTGCAAGCCTCTTAGGGTAAGAGTTTTGTTTTCCTCTCCAGAGTCAACTCCCAACCTCACATTATTTTCAGTTTCTGGAAACTGCTTTCTTTTTTTTTTTTTTTTTTGAGTTGGAGTCTCACTCCATTGCCCAGGTTGGAATGCAGTGGCACACTCACAGCCACCCCAGTGTTGACCTGCTGGGCTCTGATGATCCTTCTGCTTCAACCTTCCAAGCAGATGGAACTACAGGCACCTGCTACCACACCCGGCAAAGTTTTTTATTTATTGTAGAGATGATGTCTCTCCAAGTTGCCCTGGCTGGTCTCGAACCCAAAGGCTCAGGCCATCCACTTGCCTCGGCCTCCCAAAGTGCTGGGATGACAGGCTGAGCCATTGAGCCAGGCCTGGAAACTGCTTTCTTAAGTCTTTCTGCCCGGCACATTCTTCTAGAACCTCCTCACCTGGTTGACCATGACCTTCAACTCTGAGCTTGGGTGACACACCTCCAGAAAGTTCATCTGACTGCCCCAAGCGAGAGTGGGTGTTTTGTCCCCAGTTTACTGATACAGACTCTGCTTGCAATAATCACACCGATCATAATTGCCCACTAATTTTCCTCCCACCTTTAGACCAAAAAAGTCACCAAATAATGACTGAATGCATACATGGGGGACAAATGAACAGCTGCCCGTCGTCCTGAGTGGCAGAGACACTATTAGTGACACTCATGACAGTGTGAGTGGCCCTTTTCTAAACCCTAGCAGCATTCTGGGAGTACAGGTGGGGAATTGGGAGCGTTGCATTGAAGCCCTGACTTTGCCATCTACTCGCAGTGCAGTCTTGGTAAAGTCACTTACACATGTTGAGTCTCGGTTTCTTCATCTAAAATTGGTGGAGGGAGCCAGGCTCAGTGGCGCGGCCTGTCATCCCAGCACTTTGGGAGACTGAGGCGAATGGACTGCCTGAGCCTGCAGGTTCGAGACCAGCTGGGGCAACTTGGTGAGACCTCATCTCTACAATAGACAATTAGCTGGGTGTGGTAGCGCGTGCCTGTGTTTCTGGCTACTTGGAAGGCTGAGGCAGAAGGATCCCTGGAGTCCAGCAGGTCGACACTGGCGTGGCCATGTGTGTGTCAGTGCACTCCAGCCTGGGCAACAGAGTGAGACCCCGACTCAGAAAATAAAAATAAAAATGGCAGAGGGGGCTCAAGTAATATACATATAAAAGTGCTTTGTAAACTGTGTATCGCCAGGTGGTGCCAGTTCCAACTCTTGGCTCTTTGGGGTTCTTGGGTTGCCCTCTTTCCTGCCAGACTCTCTCTCCCTTTCTCTCCTCCTCCTCCTCTCAGTCCTGTGGAAGTGGGGAGGAGAGGCAGACGCAAGCCTTGGCTGTTGCGGTTCTCAGAGCACGCAGGTCAGAGGGTTACCCATCGTTGAGAACTGAAAGGTGCCTAAAGAAACCTAGAAGAAGCTTAGCTTATTCTTTCGCCTTTTTGCCTCCGTGTAACCATTAGAAGGCATTCAGACGCTCTACTGCAGGACAAACAGCAGGCTATCCCATCCCCCCTAGGCAAATCTCCTTCAGATACAAGATCAGGACAACCCAGATGACCACCCCACCTTTGGTCAAGGAATTTGTGAATTGCAAATGTCTAACAAGTTGCTTACAGGAAACATCCCCCCCCCAGGGTTGACCTCATCAGCCCTCTGTGAACTAGGTGACACAGATAAGCCCCACCATGGCAGCAATCATGTGACTAACTCACCCATCTTCCTGCTCTCCAGCACCTGACACCATCAGTACTTGCACTTGTCTGCCCCTTTGTGATGACGTGGAAGCAGACCACCACCCAATCACCTTAATGATCTCCCCCCATCAAGCGGAATGGTTAAAAGGACTCAACCACAAGCAACCAGCGGCTATTGCCTTGCTAGAGTCTGGTGTGGCCATGTGCTCCTCGAGCCATGGCTGTCACCATGCTTCCTGGCTTTGGTCCCCCTCCCCCATCTTGGGAGGTGAATCTTCTTTCTTTCTTCTCTTTCTCTCTTTAATTTACTTTTAAATAAACTTTTCTTTCTTAACCTTTTTGTGTGTCGCAATTCTTTGCCTCTACTCGGATCTCTGGGTTCCCAGGGCGCACCTCCGGCCTGCCAGCCCCGGCAGTGCGGCACACCTCCCTGCGCCTCTCCACCCTCACCCCGTCTGTCCGAACCCTAACAAGAACGAGCCCAAAAGAGCCTGGACAGGTCAACCAAGACATGGAGTCTGAGCTGACATCAAGTCCTGGAGTGTTGCCTCATTGGGTCTTCACTGGAGGTCTCAGTTTCCCCCACCCTTTAGATGCTGTGAGATGTTGCACACAGATTTCCCAGAATAGCATCTTGCTTCCTGTAAGAAACAGAATGATTCGCTTTCAGAATGAACCCTGAGCCATGTTTAAATGCCTTTGCGAAGTCACTTCCTGCTTCTTCCTTCTCTTTTTCGTGGGCTTTCACTTTGGCGGCTTTTATGGTCAAATTTCGGAGGGAACCAATCAAAATGAAATCCTGTAAACCAATCAGCAAACAGGACATGTAAATAAAGGGATTTTTGTAGCAACTCTAAACCAATCAACAAATAGGACATGCAAATGAACGAATCGCACTGTCCCAATCAATGTGTGCCAGGTAGGCGACATCCGGGAAAGCTTTGTGAGCTCTGGAAAGTCCAGCCCACGGGAGAACAGGGGAAGGACCTGCGCTCTAGGTTACAAATATGATCATTGTAACAGCTCCTGTGTGCCTGCCCACCAGACACCCGATCTTGCAAGACTGCCATTAAAGTCTTGCTTCTGCTACACTCCACGCCTCCATGTCCATCCTTTGATTTTGGACAGCTGAGTTCATTTCTCACGCTTCCTAACTTTTAAACACTCCATATCCTTATCATTCAGAGACCCCCCTCCGGGAACTCTCCCTTCTCTGAATCAAGTTTCACTCTAGCCACTAATGGAGCATTTAAGATGAGAAAGTTAGGGATTTGGGAATTCCCCTTCAGGCAGATGCGACAGCTTGAAAGAAAAGAAACCAAGTGCCCAAGTGCTTTAAACATTACATATATATTATATAAACATTATATATATCCACATTACTTTTATTTTTATTTTTTTGAGTCACAGTCTCACTTGTGGCCCAGGCCTAGAGTGCAGTGGCATGATCACGGTTCATTACAGCCTCAGCCTCCTGGGCTCAGGCATTCTGTTGCAGCCTTCCGAATAGCTGGGACTACAAGTGTGTGCCGCCATGCCCAGCTAATTTTTTTGTAGAAACGAGGTCTTGCAGACGGGTTTGGTAGGTCAGTCGGTAATCCCAGCACTTTGGGAGGTCAAGGCGAGTGGATTGTCAGAGCCCAGGGCTTCAAGACCAGTCTGGGCAACTTGACAAGACCTCGTCTCCACAATTAAAAAAAAAAATAATTAGCCGGGTGTGGTAGCACACGCCTGTAGTTCTGGCAACCTGAAAGACTGAGGTGGAAGGATGCCAGAGCCCAGTAGGTGGACGCTGGAAGGGCCATGAGTGTGCCAAGGCACTCCAGCCTGGGCGACAGAGTAAGACTCCAACTCAAAAAAAGAAAGAAAAGAAATAAGGTCTTGCTATTTTGCCCAGGCTGGTCTTGAACTCCTGGGCTCAAGCGATTCTCCCATCTTGGCCTCCCAAAGGGCTGGGATTACATGCATGAGCCACCATGCCTGGCCCTCATTTACTCTTAACGTCTATGGAGGTACATATTATTCTTCCCTCTTTTTATAGATGGGAAGCTAAGCTTAAAGAAGTTAAGTAACTTGCCCAAGAATTCGTAGCAGGCAAGTTGTGTATTCAAATCCAGGTCAGACTCTATATCCCAAGCTCTCTATAATAGAAAATGTGCTTAGTTCATTTATGCTCAAGTTTTTCCTTACCAGCAATTCAGAAATTACTCTTTCCTTTTCTCATTGCATATCCTAAGCCCATGTGAACCCTAAATAACTGACTATACTATATTTTCCTTTGTTTTTTTTAGAGTTGAGATCTCACTGTTGCCCAGGCAGGAGTACAATGGCACAATCACGGCTCAGTGCAGCCTTGGCCCCTGGGCTCAGGCGATCCTTCCACCTCAGCCTCCTGTAGCTGGGTCTACAGGTATGCACCACCATGCCTGGCTAATTCTTTTTTTAAATGTCTTGATTTTTCATAGAGATGAGGTCTTGCTGTGTTGCCCAGGCTGGTCTCGAACTCCTGGACTCAAGTGATCCTCCCACCCCCTGACCCCCAAAGTGCTGGGATTACAGGCGTGAGCCACTGCACCTGGCCCAGTAGAAGCACTTTTTTCTTTTTTTTGAGTTAGAGTCTCGCTCTTGTCACCCAAGCTGGAGTGCAGTGGCACGCTCATAGCGACCGCAGCCTCGACCTGCTGGGCTCAGGCGATCCTTCCATCTCAGCCTTCCAAATAGCCAGAACTACACAACAAAAGCATTTTAGAGCTTCGGGGTGAGTCTTGGTCTCTTCATCTGTAAAACTGGGATAATAGTTTTTCCCCACAGGCATTCGGAGCCACTAAGCAAACAGGAGAACTCCAATCAGAATAAGCATAAAAGCATAAAAGTGTTGCATCAGAATAAGCACAAAAGCCTAAAAGCAAAAATTGTTCACTCATTCTAAGACTATCCCTCATCATCTCCACCTTTCATCTAAGAGAAACACAGCCCTCCTGCCTACTAGCCAGGTGTATCCTCAGAGAGGGTGTGGGGCTGTGTGTGAAATGCACCTCGAAGTCCCAGCTACGAGATCTCTTTGGTTCTACCATGGAGAGTTCTGCGGAATTGAACAGTTTGGTGGGCAAGCCCAAGTGAGTTTTAAGGATGACAGGTTGATTTTTACTTCCCAGAAACAAACTTCAATTGATGAGACCTTAATGAATTCTCTCTCCCATTCGTGGGGTGGGGGGGGGGGGGGGGTGGGGAGAGTGGAGTTCAGATAATGCTTTAATCACGCTGAATAAAAAATATTTGCCAAGCTCTCTGATGCCGAGAAGGCACTGGATTTCTCCTGCTGAAGAGCCCTGTGATTGTTCAGTCAGAGCACTTTCGGAGTCTAATGGAAACTCTTCCACTTTAGTTGTCAAGGGCTCCCTCTCCAACCTCTCAGATCTATCAATCAATCAACATGGATTTGTGTAAGTAAGGTAGCTGCACTATGCTAGGTGCTTGGCGGCGAGTGAGAGAGTAGAAGCCATAGTCTCCATTAATTCATTCATCCAACAAATATATACTTTTTTTTTTTTGAGTTGGAGTCTACTCTGTCTCCCACGCTGGAGTGCAGTGGCACCATCACAGCTCAGCACAGCTTCTAACGCCTAGGTTCAAGCAATCCTTCCTCCTTGGCCTCCTGAGTAGCTGGGACTACAAGTACACTCCACCACACCCAGCTAATTTTTTAATTTTTTCGTAGATATGAAGTCTTGCTATGTTGCCCAGGCTGGTCTCGAACTCCTGGACTCAAGCAATCCTTTCACCTCAGTCTCCCAGAGTGTACTGATTACAGACCTGAGCCACCACACCCAGCCTCAACAAATTTCTGTCAAGCCCCTACTCTGTCCAAAGCACTGCTCAAAGGATTTGGGGCACTTCATTAAACAAAACAGAAAAAAATAGTCTGCTTCTTGAACTTTCTTTCTTTCTCTTTTTTTTTTTTTTTTTTGAGTCGGAGTCTCACTCTGTCACCCAGGTTGGAGGGCAGTGGCACGCTCCTGGCCACTGCAGCCTTGACCTGCTGGGCTCTGGCGATCCTTCTGCCTCAGCCTTCCAAGTAGCCAGAACTACAGGCGCATACTACCACAACCGGCTAATTTTTTTATTTATTATAGACATGAGGTCTCATCAAGCTGCCCAGGCTGGTCTCGAACCCGTGGGCTCAGGCAATCTTCTCACCTTGGCCTCCCAGAGTGCTGGGATTATAGGCGTGAGCCACCTCGCCCAGCCTGCTTCTTGAACTTTCATCCTATCTGGGGAGACAGGACTCAATCTAATGAATTAGTAAATGATACTGTTATGT
The DNA here is from genome assembly GCF_000164805.1 of Carlito syrichta. Classification (NCBI taxonomy): domain Eukaryota; kingdom Metazoa; phylum Chordata; class Mammalia; order Primates; family Tarsiidae; genus Carlito; species Carlito syrichta. Next base: position 132,760 of record NW_007248842.1, read on the forward strand.
CAGGGGCTTTAAGTGCTGCAGAACTGAGTGAGGGAATAAGAAAGGAGGGGTGGACTAGGCATGTCAATTTCCAACAGTACTCAGAGTGGGCATCTAGCCAACCTCAGCTGGTAAAATCACACAGCCCACACGGAGTCAGTGGTGGCAACGGAGGTGGAGAAAGTGACTGCAGGCCAAGAGAGGAGGCCAGGAGAGTCTTTGGAAGCACATCACACGTCTCTAAGACTCCACTGATCTGCCAGGAGCCAGCTCAAATTGGCTCACTAGAGACAAACATGCACATCCCTTCGGAACTCGGTGCTCAGTGCTGTCATGTTGGTAGCCTGTTATCCATCATGATGTGACTATTGACACCATGGAAACTGGCAAACTCTGTAAATCAGGGCTTTCCTCTTTCTAAAAAAAAATTTTTTTTTTTTTTGAGTCAGAGAATCACTTTGTTGCCCAGGCTGGAGTGCAGTGGCATGCTCACCAGCCACCACAGCCTCAACCTGCTGGGCTCAGGCGATCCTTCCAACTAAGCCTTCCAAGTAGCTGGAACTACAGGCGTGTGCCACCATGCCCGGCTAATTTTTTTATTATTATTTATTATAGAGTTGATGTCTCACCAGGTTGCCCAGGCAGGTCTTGAAACCATGGGCTCAGGCAATCCTTTCACCTAGGGCTCCCAAAGTGCTAGGATTATAGGTGTGAGACACCACACCCAGCCTTTATTTATTTTTTCTATTTTTTTTTTTTTTTTTTTGAGTTGGAGTCTCACTCTGTCGCCCAGACTGGAGTGCAGTGGCCGCTCCCGGCCACCGCAGCCTCGACCTGCTGGGCTCCGGCGATCCTTCCGCCTCAGCCTTCCGAGTAGTCGGAATTACAGGCGCGCGCTACCACGCCCGGCTAATTTTTTGATTTATTGTAGAGATGAGGTCTCACCAAGTTGCCCAGGCGGGTCTCGAACCCGCGGGCTCAGGCAATCCACTCACCTCAGCCTCCCAAAGGCGCGGGATTACGGACTGAGCCACCGAGCCCGGCTTATTTTTTATTTATTTATTTATTTATTTTTAGAGTCAAGGTCTTTGTCACCTAGGCTGGAGTGCAGTGGTGCAATCGTACCTCACTACAACCTTGAACTCCTGGCCTCAAGCAATCCTCCTGCCTCAGCCTCCAAGTAACTGGGACTACAAGTGTACGCCACCACACCTGGCCTATTTCTTTATTTTTTTGTAGGGACAAAGGTCTTGCTGTTTTCCATACTGGCCTCAGACCCCCGACCTCAATCAGTCCTCCCGCCCTGGCCTCTCAGAGTGCTGGGATTACAGGTACAAGCCATCATGTCCAACTCCCCTTTTTTAAAAAATAAGAATTGGTTGTTAAACATTTCTTGGCATACGACTGAGTGGACCCCACCTGCAACTACACCCTTGGAGTACAAACATTTGCCCTTTAAAATTAAGCATAGGCCGGGCTCGGTGGCTCTGGCTGTAATCCCACGCTTTGGGAGGCCGAGGTGAGTGAACTGCCTGAGCCCACGGGTTCGAGACCCCCCTGGGCAACTTGGCCAGACTTTATCTCTACAATAAATCAAAAATTAGCCGGGCGTGGCAGCACCTGCCTGTAGTTCCAGCTACTTGGACAGCTGAGGCGGAAGGATCGCTGGAGCGGCCACTGCCCTCCAGTCTGGGTGACAGAGTGAGACTCTAACTCAAAAAATAAAAAATGAAATAAAATTAATACTCGGAAGGCTGAGGCGGAAGGATCACCGGACCCCAGCAGGCAAGGCTGTGGTGGCCGGGAGCGGCCACTGCACTCCAGTCTGGGCGACAGAGTGAGACTCCAACTCAAATAAATAAATAAAATAAAATTAAGCATAGAGGACAATTAAGTGTCACACTTACAGAGGGAGATTACTCCGGCAAAGTTACTGGGGAAAGCTTTTGGGAGGAGATTCTCTCGAAGGAAGAATTAGGCTGATCATGAAGAGGACAGAGTGGGTCTGATCGCAAGGGTAGGGCACGGGGATGGGGCAGACATGGTGTGATGGAAAATCTCCACCAAGAAAACACCCAGCCAGCGCTGAAGTCAGCTTCTCACCAGGTGGGATGGGATGCCTTCCAAAACTGAGCTAAAATTATCTCGTCTTTCACGCCCCCACCAAAGCCATGCCTAGCTCTCTGAAAGCTTTGCAAACTTTGATGAACACGGTCCACACGTATCTTTAGGAATAGAATGAGGACTCGGCATCTGTTTGATGGGAGTTTTCTGAATTTTTCTCCATGGAAACAGGAACTGGTAAATAGAAACTAAAAAGCTGAGTATCTGGGTTCTTTCTTCATCTCTGTGACTGCTTTGCTCAATAACGTCAGATAAGTTATCTCAGTGCTGATTTTCCAACTTTAAAATCACCAATTCACCTTCTTTACTTATTAGTAGATAAAAATAAACAATATCTGCCAGGCGCAGTGGCTCAGTCTGTCATTCCAGCACTCTGGGAGGCCCAGGTGAGAGGATTGCCTGAGCCCGGGGGTTCAAGATCAGCCTGGGGAACTTGGTGAGATCTCGTCTCTACAATAAATCACACACAAAAAAAATTAGTTGACGTGGTGGCATGCATCTGTAGTTCCAGCTACTTGGAAGGCTGAGGCGGAAGGATCGCCTGAGCCCAGCAGGTCGAGGCTGCAGTGGGCCAAGCATGACACTGCATTCCAGCCTGGGCGACAGAGTAAGACTCCGACTCAAATAAATACACATATAAAAATTAAGACAATATCATAATAAAAAATATTGATTATATAAAAAAATAAAAATAGCCGGGCTCGGTGGCTCAGCCTGTAATCCCGCGCTTCGGGAGGCTGAGGTGAGTGGATTGCCTGAGCCCGCGGGTTTGAGACCCGCCTGGGCAACTTGGCCAGACCTCATCTCTACAATAAATCAAAAATTAGCCGGGAGTGGTAGTGCGCGCCTGTAGTTCCAGCTACTCGGAAGGCTGAGGCGGAAGGATCGCCGGAGCCCAGCAGGTTGAGGTTGCGGTGGCCGGGAGCGGCCACTGCACTCCAGTCTGGGTGACAGAGTAAGACTCTAACTAAAAAAAAAATTAAATAAATTAAATAAATGTTAAAAATAAAAATAAAAAAACAACAATAACATCTTTGGGAAATAGCCTAAGCTCTTTTAGGAAAGACATGAACAACTGGGCACACTGGCTCATGTCTGGAATTCCAGCACCTTGGGAGGCTGAGGCAAGAAGACTGCTTGAGGCCAGGAGTTCGAAACAGGCCTGAGCAACATAGAGAGATCTTGTCTCTAAAAAAATAAATAAAGAAAAGAAAGAAAATTAGCTGGGTGTAGTGGGCCATGCCTGTCTATCCTAGCTACTTGGGAGGCTGCAAAGAGAGGATCACTTGAGCCCGGTAGGTCAAGGATGAGGTGAGCCATGATTGCACCATGGCACTCCAGACTGGGTGAAAAAAAAAAAAAAGATGTAAACAATTACGTGAGTATGAAAAGTAGAGTCATATTATTTTTATTCCAAGTATTAATACAAACAGCCTCCAAAGGCTCAAAAGGGAAAGAAATTCCCGTTGATTATTTTTGTTGTCAGGGAAGCCTCCTTCAGACTACGAATATACAAAAGGAATTCCCACACCAGGCTGTAGTACACCAGCCTCCAGAGGCTGGTTCAGAAAAGCCCGTGAGCCAGCAATAGAAATGCAGGCGTGGAGGTGATGCCCTGCTCAGACAAATGGGTCAACACGCCATTCATTTCTCAGATCCCGTCTCCTCCTCAGCATCAACCTGTGACTCTCCAACCTCGGTAAGACCATCAGTTTGCTTCGTCTGGCTTGCGCCAGGCCCCAGGCACAACCTGGCAAATTTGTGACTCTTAAATTATTATTATTATTTTTCAAGCTGGACCTCCAGTCTCACCCAGACTGGAGGGCAGTGGCATGCTCCCAGCCACCACATCCTCGACCTGCTGGGTTCCAGCAATCCTTCCGCCTCAGCCTCCCAAGTAGCCGGAACTACAGGCGAGCACTACCACGCCTGGCTAATTTTTTAGTTATTGTAGAGACGAGGTCCCGCCAAGTTGCCGGGGCTGGTCTTGAATCCGCAGGCTCTGGCAATCCACTCGCCTCGGCTTCCCAAAGTGCTGGGATTGCAGGCTGAGTCATCGAGCCCAGCCTTTTTCTTTTTTGAAATGAGGTCTCCTTCTGTCTCCCAGGCTGCAGTGCAGTGGCACAATCATAGATCTCTACAGCCTTGACTTCCTGGGCTCAAGTGAACCTTCCACCTCAGCCTCCTTAGTAGCTAGGAATACAGATGCCCACCACGCCCAGTTAATTTTGTGTGTGTGTGTGTGTGTGTGTGTGTGTGAGAAGACAAATTTCTCATGATGCTGCTCAGGCTGGTCTCCAACTCCTGGCCTCAAGTGATCCTCCTGCCTTGGCCTCTCAAAGCACTTAGATTACACCGT
>NW_007248842.1:137383-144061 GCF_000164805.1 Carlito syrichta
GCCTCGACCTGCTGGGCTCTGGCGATCCTTCCACCTCAGCCTTCCAAGGAGCTGGAACTAGAGGCGCCCGCTACCACACCCGGCTAACTTTTTTGATTTATTGTAGAGATGAGGTCTCGCCAAGTTGCCCAGGTGGGTCTCAACCCGCGGGCTCAGGCAATCCACTCACCTCAGCCTTCCAAAGCGCGGGATTACAGGCTGAGCCACCGAGCCCAGCCAATAGTTATTTCTTAACTTCTCCACATCTCCCTCCACCCTCAGCTAATAATCTTGCCTTACTTCTGATTTAAAACATAGAACCCACCAGACCAAAATGTCCTCACTTTGCCACCACTAAATCCATAGACCTACCTGCCACTCTATCCATCTCCCCACTCCTCTTGCAAAAAAAGGAAGAGGTCCTTCTCCTTCCAGAACTCAATTCTTCCCAGTGAGCCGTCAGTCCCATGTCCTCTCATTTCTTCAAGGACTCCAGACCACTCACTGCTGGTAACCTCTCTCTTCCTTCGTCTTCAATCTCTTTTCTTGACTTAATTATTCCTGCACAGATTCAAAGATGTGCTAGTTACCGCTATCTTTCATATTTAACTTTTTGTATTTAAGAGAATGTGGCTGCATGGAGGGAGAGAGAGAGAGAAGAGAAGGAAAACACATGTCCCAAAATGCTAGAAATTGTTGAATCTTGGTCGGGCACCGTGGCTCACACCCGTAATCCCAGCATTTTGGGAGGCCGAGGTGGAAGGATTGCTCGAGACCAGCCAGGGCAGCATAGCAAGACCTTGTCTCTACAAAAAAGCAAAACATTCACCAGGCATGGTGGCGCACACCTGTATAATCCCAACTACTTAAGAGGTTGAGGTGGGAGAATCGCCTGAGCCCAGGAGGTCAAGTCTTCAATAAGTCACAATCATCCCACTACACTCTAGTCTGGGTGACAGTGAGACCCCAATTAAAAAAAAAAAAGTTGTTGAATCTGAGTAAAGGGTATACTGGATTTTGTGCCAATTCTTGTAACTTTTCTCTAAGTTTGAAATTATTTCAAATGTTCCTTCCTCCGAGAGGTCTTCCTTCCAGCCATGTTCAATCAATGACTCAGACACGACCACACATGCCTGAGACAGGGTGGGGGTGGACCCAGGGATAGCAGAGGGTGAGGCGTGTGAGGCTCTCATCTCAGGCTCAACATTTACAGGGGCTCCAAAAACTCAGCCTTCCAAGTAGTCAGAAGTACAGGCGTGCGCCGCCACACCCAGCTAATTTTTTATTTATTGTGAAGATGAGGTCTCACCATGTTGCCCAGGCTGGTCTTGAACCTGCGGGCTCAGGCAATCCTCGTGCCTCGGCCTCCCAAAGTGTTGGGATTATAGGCTTGAGCCACCGTGCCCAGCCAAATTTAAATTTTAAAATGACAGAATTAATGCAAAAAAAAACCTCCCATGATAAACAAAATATCACAATTTTAAGATCCAAAGCAAGATCCAGACCTACTCTTCCATGGCCCTCTCTCACTTGCCTCACCCTAGTCTTTATGTTGTTGTCAATAAAACTTTATTTATAAAACCAGGCAGTGGGCCCAGGGACCATAATTTGCCCTTTTAATTTTTTAAATATCCTATTCAAAATATTAATGACGAAGTCTTTGGGGGGGGGTTCCCTTGAAATTTTCCCCTTCTTAGTCCCAGCTCTGGGTGCACGCCTCTATTTTGAGGGTCCAAGGAGCCTCCAGGAAGTGGGTAAAGGTGCCCATGTTTGTTCTTGGGACAACCCTTGGGGAGGAGTGGCAGTGTTGAGCTCACCCAATGTCTGTCACTCAGCCTGGTTGATTCTAGCACCCTCCCCTCGCAGCTCCCTGTACCCTGCTTAGACTTTGCAGGCGACATATTCGTATATTACACTTCATTGAACTGTAGATTCACGCGCCGCGCACTTCTCACTGGTCAAATTGCCTCTTTTCCTTAAGCCTAGTTGTAGCAGATAAAATGGGCTGCCTGAGGTTTCAGAACTGAGCCTTTCTATTGGTGTGAAGGGCTGTCAATCAATGGACTTCAAGGATTCAGCTGCACTGAAAGCCTTCTCTCTGCAGAGCTGTTTGTTGTTATTGTTTGGAAGAAGATAAGAGGCAAGGAAATGAACACATCTGCAAGCATTCAAAGGCCCTTTCAGGAGCCAGCAAATGCAGTGAGATCCCCCCCCCCTTTCTGAGGTCTTCTTCTGTCACCCTGGCTGGAGTGCAGTAATGCCATCATGGCCCATTACAACCTTGAACTCCTGGGCTCAAGTAATCCTCCTGCCTCAGCTCTCCAGTAGCTGGGACAACAGGTGTGTCCCATCACGCCTGGCTAATTTTTAAATTTTTTGTAGAGACGAGATCTGGCTATGTTGCCCAGGCTGGTCTTGGACTCATGGTCTCAAGCAATTCCCCCTGACCCTGCCTTTCAAAGTGCTGGGATTACAGGCATGAGCCACCGTGCCCAAACAAGACCCCAATTCTTTTCTTTTTGAAGTTCCACATTACTAGGAGCGCTCTGATAAAGTAGAAACTGTTTTTTTGTTTTCTTTAAAAAAGAGGTGCATTACCATAGGGAGAAGAATTCCAAGCCAGGGGCGGGTCCTACCTTCTTGGGGGGCTGCTGCTTCCTGGGTGTGTGGCTGATACTGTGAAACACCCCAACCCAACTTCCTCGGCATTAGGGCCAGGCTTTGGAATGATGCCAGAGCGTGGACTTGTGGATTAAAAGAGCTCTAAAAGAACCCCAGGTCAAGGCACCAGCACCACTGCTGAGAAAGCTGGACAAGCGAGAGTGAACGTCCACAGGAGTGGGGGCCACCCGTTTCAGCAACTGCGTGAGGCTGTGAAAAAGTAACGTCAGTGGTAGATCGATTCTGCTACTCTCTCTCCTCGCAGAACCAGTGCTAGCCTCACATTTGGGGCCAAGCAGGTGTCTGGTGCTCTTAGACACATCAGAGACGCATCCGGAGGAGAAGATGCCCTTCCCGCTAAATGGGTCATATGGGATTGTGAATGATTCACTGGAACAATGAAGAGATGTGATTGCACGTGTGCACCCAGCCTGCAGACGAGGGAGGCCGTGCTACTGTAGCTATCCGATCAAAGTTTGAGGCACTGAATGCATGCAGTCCTCTCCTGTTCCATTGTCTAGGTCCAAGTTTCGCCCTAGAGCATGCCAGTTAGTAGGAGGAGAGAGAGCTAGATAACCAGAAGGGAGGAAAAGGTCGCTTAGAACGGTGATTGTATCCACAGGCCACCGACTTCCCTTCCATTAAAAGAGTTCTTATCTTTTTCAGCAGGAAGTGTATATGGACATGCCATCTTTTCTCAAATCAGCAAATATGTACCGCGCACTTGTCCAAAGTGAACCTTTGCTCCAACAAGTTTGCTGGTTAAGAGTGTTTAGAATTCGCTCTGGGTCCTGCTTCATTGCCATGCAGGATGAGTCATAGCCCAGCATATCTCTGCTGCATCAAGTAAAAAGGTTAGCAAGACAGAGCTCACATATTTGAATACCTCGATTTTCTTCCTTGTTTAGACCCACCAAGGTATTTTCACGACCAAGCATTTCTGATAAATACGCCAGGTCTATGAGGGGCAGACCCAGGTCTTATGAGGTCTGAAGCTTATATAATCTGGGGAGTCCGCAGAGAAAAACATAGAAAACTAAAATTAAAAGTCAGTATGAATATTCATATTCAATCAAACGAGATGATAAAACACAACAAACAGCAAGTTTTTGAAGCTGATGAGTCCAGAAAAGCTGATCAAAAAAAATCCAGAAAAGGTAATTTTTAGCAATTTTCTGCCTAGCATATCTCTATAATATAATTTTTCTACATTTTTTACTGCGTTGTCTTGATCCCTTCTTCCAGGATGATGATTTTGTGACATAACCACATAGAACAGAAAGATAGAGTCCTCTTTCCTCTAGCATGGTTTCTTAAAATTTGTTTTTCATTATCTTTTTTTTTTTTTTTTTTTTAGGCAGGGTCTTGTTCTGTCACCCGGGCACAATCATAGCTCACTGCAACCTCAGCCTTCTGGGCTCAAGTGAGTCTCCTGCCTCAGCCCGAGTAGCTGGGACTACAGGTGTGCGTCACCACACGGGGCTAATTTTCATTTATTTATACATATATTTGTTTTCCTTCGTTTTGAGTCAGAATCTCATTCTGTCACCGAGGCTGGAATCTCACTGTGTTGCCCAGGTTGATACTGAACTGACCTTATGCCATTCTGCCACCTCAGCCTACTAAAGTACTGGGACTACAGGTGTGTTTTTCTATTACCGATAGATAGTTCTAATTTCTAGAAATGTTTTTACATATTAGAGATTCTTTATCAAATTTCACTCTTACATGAGCTGTAAAATTTGAAAGAATTTTCCACAGATTTCATGTTGACGCTACATTTCTTTCTTTCTTTCTTTTTAGTTGGAGTCTCACTCTGTTGCCCAGGCTGGAATGCAGTGGCACGCTCACGACCACCCCAGAGTCGACCTGCTGGGATCCTGCGATCCTTCCGCCTCAGCCTTCCAAGGAGCCAGAACTACAGGCGTGTGCTACCACGCCCGGCTAATTTTTGATTTATTGTAGAGAGGAGGTCTCACCAAGCTGCCCAGACTGGTCTCGAATCCGTGGGCCCAGCAATCCACTCACCTCAGCCTCCCAAAGTGCTGGGAGCCCAGTCGATGCTACATTTCAAGACTTGTGTCTCTTCCACTCTCTCCGTGCTCTTGGGACTAGATGTTACGGGATTTGTTCATATCACAAAGACCCTCTAGCCCCACACCTCTGTGTCACCATACCGGGGTGGCCAGAGGCAAGTAGGCAGGTAGGGAAGTGACGGTGAACCACAGCAACGTAACCCACTAAGCCCAGATCAAATGCGTCCACACATCTACTTCCTCTGAGCCACGTTCCCCAAACACCCATGGCCATGCCAATGCCAACAACACGAGGGCAAGACAAATGGGACGGATGACAGTCCCAACCAATTGTGGTTAAAATAGCTTAATCCTGCAAGTTTTGCTGAAGTGTACGGCCATGCGAACATGCTTCCCTGAGGCATAAGCTGCTTCTTCTTCTTTTTGTTTTTTGAGCTGGAGTCTCACTCTGTCGCCCTGACTGGAGTGCAGTGGCCGCTCCCGGCCACCGCAGCCTCGACCTGCTGGGCTCCGGCGATCCTTCCGCCTCAGCCTTCCGAGTAGCTGGAACTACAAGCGCACGCTACCACACCCAGCTCATTTTAAAAATTTTATCGTAGGGATGAGGTCTCACCAAGTTGCCCAAGCGGGTCTCGAACCCGCGGGCTCAGCTTCTTTAGCTTGACTGTAAATCCCCTGTGGTGTTGTTGGTTATCTCCTCCTCTCACCCCCATCACTCTTCCCATCTCAGCTTCCCAGGTCCTTTGTGTCTTCAAGTTCTTGGAGACTCTTTGTCTGCCAACTAGCCTCAGAGTTGATCACCACCCCCCCACCTCCCATATCCCTGGTCCTCGTTCCTGGGATGGTGACTCCTGCTTTATCCCTGCTGTCAATCTTACTCTTTTTAAAAATATATATATGTAATATCAAAGTCACCAATAATAATTTGGCAGTTGCCAAGGACTTGTTTAAAAAATCCTTTCGAGTCTGATAGAGAACTCTGACATTTAAAAATAAATTTAAAATATATGTGTGTGTGTGTGTGTGTGTGTGTGCGTGTGTGTGTGTGTGGTCTAACTATGTTGCCTAGGATGGTCTTGAACTCCTGGACTCAAGCAATCCTCCTGTCTCAGCCTTCCAAGTATCTGGGATTATAGGCGTGCACCACCCCGCCTGGTTTATCTTACTTTTGACAGTTGTTTTCTCCAGAGCCTGGAGTTCTGACCATTGACCCTAGCATGGAGGTGGGTCTACTTTCTAACAGAAAGGCTCTTGGTCCAGGATCATTCCTGCCGCTGCTAGACTCTGAAGTCCAGTTACCCCAGCCTCTCTCTTCACTTGAACTTGGCTTGCTAGATGATGATCCCACCAACTGCTCCCCCTTAGAAGTGCTGGGGCCTACGGCTTGAATTGCAGTGGAGCGTGTCATGCCCTTTGGGTCCCCTACTTCGGACTTAGTTTCTTGTAGCTAGATCTTCGGATGTCACCAATCATCAGCTCCCTCCTGGCCCAGTTTCTGAGCCAGTCGCAACTGAAGAGGTCGGAGCGACTTAGATAACCTCAGCCCTACTCCACTTCCCGCCTCCTTCAAGGAAGAGAGGGCATTAACTTAAGTCACCTCTCATTCTCTCTCCAGTCTGCTCACAACCTGACTTCTAACAATGTACATCGCAGTTCGATTCCTGCAAACCCATTATCTCAAACGATGGCACTCGAGAACCTCTTCTGTATCAACCAAACTGTTGACCATCTCTTCTTGTGTGTGTGTGTGTGTGTGTGTGTGTGTTGGGGTCTCACTCAGTCACCCAGGCTGGAGGGAAGTGGCATGCTCCTGGCCACTGCAGCCTCAACCTGCTGGGCTCAGGCGATCCTTCCACCTCAGCCTTCCCAAAGTGCTGGGATTATAGGCTGGAACTACAGGCATGCGCCACCATGCCTGGCTAATTTATTGTAGAGATGAGGTCTCACCAAATTGCCAGGGCTGGTCTCGAACCCCTAGGCTCAGACAATCCTCTCACCTCCG
>NW_007248842.1:144127-150335 GCF_000164805.1 Carlito syrichta
AGGCGTGAGCCCGGCCAACTATCTCTTCTTAAAACTTTCTGGCCAGGTGTGGTGGCTCATGCCCGTAATTCCAGCACTTTGGGAGGCTGAGGTTAGAAGACTGCTTAAGTCCAGGAGTACGAGACCAGCCCGGGCAACACAGTGAGACCTTATCTCTACAAAAAAAATTAACTGAGCATGGTGGTGCACACCTGTAGTCCCAGCTACTCAGGAGACTGAGGTGAGTGATCACCTGGGCCCAGGAGGTCGAGGCTTTGGGAAGCCATGATCGTCCCGTTGTTCTCTAGCCTGGGTGACACAGTGAGACCCCAACCCAGAAAAAAAAACCCTTTTCCTTTGGGCTCCATATTACCTGAATCCTCTCCTCTTTCTCGGTTTCTCAGTTTTCTTCCCTAGTTTTTTACTTTCTTTCTTTTTTTTTTTTAATTTGGAGTCTCACTCTTTGTCACCCAGGCTGAAGTGCAGTGGCACACTCATAACCACCGCAGCCTCGACCTGCTGGGCTCAGGCGATCCTTCCGCCTCAGCCTTCCGAGTAGCTGAAACTAGAGACACACACCACCACGCCTGGCTAGTTTTTATGATTTATGTAGACACAAGGTCTCACCAAGTCCCTTAGTTGCTTTGCCTAACCGTTCCTTAAAATTAGGCCTACGCCACAGATCTTCCTCTTAGTTCTCGTTCTCTTCTTCCAAATGATTGCCCTTGCTGCAATGACAACCTCTAGAGATGGCAGGTAAGTCTGCCTCTCTGGCTGTGGCCTTCCTCTTGACTGCCCGCCAGCATTTTCCAACTGATATTTGGATACCACTTGCATGTCCCGCCTGGATTCAAACTCCTCATGCCAAAGCTTGGCTGCTAATCCTCACCCCGCAAAGACTCTTCTTCCTGTGTCCCCGTCTCCATGAATGGCCCGATCACTCAAGTTATGTCGAGTCTGACTCCACGACACCTCGAAACTATGTGTTCAGTGCCCCCGGCCATCTCTCCAGTCCAGCCACCAATCCTCTTCAAGGACATTTTCCCAGAAATTCCCCTAACTGACCCTCCTGACTCCAAGTTACCCTCAGTCTAATTTTTCCTGTATGCTGTTGACACTTATCTTTCTGCTACACAGGTGAGTTCATGTACCTTTCCTACTCAAAAAAATGTTTATACTCAACAGAGAAATTCCAGACTCCTGGATGTGGCCCTAAACCTCTCCTCAATGTGCCCCAACTTTTTTTTTTTTTTTGAGTTGGAGTCTCACTCTGTCGCCCAGACTGGAGTGCAGTGGCCGCTCCCGGCCACAGCAGCCTCGCCTGCTGGGCTCTGGCGATCCTTCCGCCTCTGCCTTCCAAGTAGCTGGAACGACAGGCGCGCGCTACCACGCTTCACTAATGTGCCCCCAACTTAACTTGACCGCTTTATCTCCCCCTTGACTGCCCCCTCCCTGTGCACCTCAAGATTGAGTGGTTTGCCCATGTCCACCATCCCCAAGCCCTCTCCATGCCTCTGTCACTCCAGCACCCCACACCATTCTCCCACCCTTTAGAAAGCCAATCTTCTTTTTTAATCCTTTTTTTTCTTTTTTGGGTCGGGTTCTCACCCTGTCACCCAGGCTGGAGTGCAGTGGCACGATTACAGCTCGCTGCAGCCTCAACCTCCTGGGTTCAGGTGATTCTTCCGCCTCAGTCTCCCAAGTAGCTAGGACTACAGGTTTTCACCACACCTGGCTGACTCGTTGATGTTTTGTAGAGACAAGGTCTCACTCTGTTGCCCAGGCTGGTCTGGAACTCTTGGGCTCAAGTGATTCTTCTGCTTTGGCCTCCCAAAATGCTGGGATTATAGCATGAAACACCGAACCCAGACAATTTCGTTATTTTTGTGGAGATAGGGTCTCACTATATTGCCCAGTCTGGTCTCTCAACTAGCCAATCTTCTTAATGTGAGGGAGTCATCCTCTTCTGAGAGCCAAAACGTTGGTCTAGAATGATGTAAATTTGGGGAATGATTGTATGGTCCACATATATTGAGATGGAGATCTCTCTTCCCCATTAATCTGTGTTTTCCCAGGGCAAGTAGTGAGTCTTCTTTCTACTGGTTTTCTCCCCTACTTGGTGCCATTTACTGACTGTCAGCAACTGTTCCTCTGCTTGTTGGCTCGTGATGGTTACTGTGGGACTGAGGTTTAGGGTCCTCAGGGACAGTGGTACTCACATGGCATGGCAGGGCTGCTCGGGAGACAGGCCCTGGGCCTGCCATCAAAGAGACCCAGGTTCAAAACCAAACTACATCATTTATTAATGGCACAACTTTGGGCACATTCCCTACCTGCTCCTAACCTCAGGTTCCTCATCAACACATCAGGATAATGGTAACTTCACAAAGAATAAGAGACATAATATATACAAGAGTATCTGGACCTAGAAGGCCCTCAGATATGGATTGGGCTTATTATGCTGTTCCTACCAAGTCCAACTCTGGTTTTCTTGTTTGTTTTTCTATTTTCCTTTTTCATCAGAGTCTTACTCTATTTTCCAGACTGGAGGGCAGTGGCACTATTATGGCTCACTGTAGCCTTGAACTTCTGGGCTTAAGTGATTGTTTCCCAAGTAGCTGGGACTAAAGGCGCATTCCACCATGCCTGACTAATTTTTTATTTTGATTTCTGTTACAGACAAGTTCTTGCTATATTACCCTAGGCTGGTCTCAAACTCCTGGACTCAAGCAATTCTCCCACCTTGGCCTTCCAAAGTGCTGAGATTACTGGCATCTAGCCTGTTTTTTGTTTTTTAACCTGGGAAAAAATATCACAGTCCAAAAAATTACGTTGGAATAAAAATATTTTTTAAAAGAATAATATTGAGAGGATAAAACTAACCCTGAATTGTATCCCACATCTTTTAAGAAAAAAACAGAAAACGAAAAAGAACTAGTAGTTAACATAGAAAGCACTATAAAACCCTTCCTACAGTGCTTACCACATGAGTTATAATAACTTAAGGGCTGCAAGTCTCTCCTGTGAGCTTCTTTGTTTTTTTTTTTTTAATTGGAGTCTCACTCTTGTTGCCCAGTCTGGAGTGTGAAGGCACACTCACGGCCATTGCAACCTCTACCTGCTGGGCTTAGGCAGTCCTTCCGCCTCAGCCTTCAAAGTAGCTGGAACTACAGACGTACACCACCATGCCTGGCTAGACTTTATGATTGATTGTAGAGACGAGGTTGTACCAAGTTGCCCAGGCTGGTCTTGAACCTGTGGCCTCAGTCAATCCTCTTGTCTCAGCCTCCCAAAGTGCTGGGATTACAGGCTGAACCACTGTACCTGGCCCCGTGAGCTTCTTAAAAGGAAAGGCTGTAACTCTCTGTCGCTAGCACCCAGCACAGACCATGGCATGGAGGAAGCATGCAGGATATGTTTATCTGTAAGATAACATATTTGGAGAGCAATTTCACAGTGCCTTTCTTTTTTTTTTTTTTTTTTTTTTAGTTAGAGTCTCAATCTGTGACCCAAGTCAGTGAACAATGGCACGTTCATGGCCACCCCAGCGTCAACCTGCTGGGCTCCAGCGATCCTTCTGCCTCAGCCTTCCAAGCAGCTGGAACTACAGGTGTACGCTACCACACCCGGCTAATTTTCAATTTGTTGTAGAGACAAGGTCTCGCCAAGTTGCCCGGGCTGATCTTGAACCCGCGGGCTCAGGGAATCCTCTCGCCTCAGTCTCCCAAAATGCTGAGATGACAGGCTGAGGCACCAAGCCTGGCCTCACAGTGCCTTTCACCAATTAAACTGCACATACCCTCTGACCTAGATTTTCCATTTCTAGGAATTTATCTTACAGATAAACTTGCACAAGTGTATAAAAAGATAAGGACTCAAAAAATGTGTGTTGGGGTATTTTTCTAATAGCAAACCAAACCAACCAATCAACAAACAAAAAATGCTTTAAATGTCCAGAATTAGAAGTCTAGTTAAATCAATAAATGCACACCAAGGAATACTATGTAGTGTTAAAAACTGTGCAGTAGGGTCAGGCATGGTAGCTCACCCTTATAATCCAGCACTTTGAGAGGCTGAGGTGAGAGGATCACTTGAGGCCAGGAGTTTGAGACTGCCTGGGCAATATAGCAAGATCCCATCTCTACAACATATATATTTTTTTTTTTTTTTGAGTTGGAGTCTCACTCTGTCGCCCAGACTGGAGAGTAGTGGCCGCTCCCGGCCACCGCAGCCTCGACCTGCTGGGCTCCGGCGATCCTTCCGCCTCAGCCTTCCAAGTAGCCGGAATTACAGGCATGCGCTACCACGCCCAGCTGATTTTTTGATTTATTGTAGAGATGAGGTCTCGCCAAGTTGCCCAGGCGGGTCTCGAACCCGCGGGCTCAGGCAATCCACTCACCTCAGCCTCCCAAAGGCGCAGGATTACAGGCTGAGCCACCAAGCCCGGCCACAAAATATTTTTTAAATAAGCCAGGAGTAGTGGTGCACATCTGTAGTCTAGCTACTTGAGAGGCCAAGGCAGAAGGATCACCTGAGTCCAGAAGTTCGAGGCCTCAGTGAGCTATAATGCTACCACTGCATTCCAGCCTGAATGATGGAGCTAGAAAAACTCTAGCTTTTGTTTTTTATCTCTAAACAAACAAACCAAAAAAACTGTGCAATAGATCTGTAGGTATTAGTGTGGAAAACTGTCTAAATATACTGCTAATGAAAAAAATCAGCCATATGATGCAAATATATATATTTGTGTATGCATATGTGTGTGTGTGTACACACACATATACATACACATCATACACACACAACACGCACATACACACAGGCTCCTGTGTGCAAGAACAACTTTGTGACAGATTTGTAGGACACTTGTTTCTGGCGGTTACCTTTACAGAGCGAGACTACAGATTCAAGAGGAAGAGGAAGGACTTTTCAGGCTCACTGCTTATCCTCCAGAACAGTTAGAACTCTTTTCCTTATCCTAGTTGCAGCAATTAATTTTGAGCAAAATGTTTAAATAATAAAATAAGCAAATATGGGTGGGATGACTCTACATTGGGCTTGTCTGGGTAGCCTTTGTCTGATGATTAACACCCACCAGCAGGATAAAGAGAGGGATATACGGGTAAGCTCTTTTCCCTTGATGTAAGTTCAAAGACCAGAAGGAACCATTTGGGGAACACTCCGATCACAGCAGGAGCCTCTGGTGGTTCATCAATGTCACTAAGAGCTCCGGATGCATTTATAATCCCACTGTAAGTGTGGATTGTGGCGTGCTCTCCATGATCAATTACCAGCCCATCTTCTGATACCAGAAAGCACATCCTCCCCGGGACAAAAGGGGTGGGCAGGAAGTCAGCTCTGTTGTTGTCTCTGCAGACTTCACGCTCTGTCCCTGGAAGCCATGTGGCCTCCTTCATAGCTGTCCCAGAGCTGGCACCGCATAAAGGGAGGTATCTATAGCAGCAAGTGATGGTGATTAATTTTAAGCTGTCACGGAAAATGTTTTTGCACTTTAATGTCAGAGAACTGTATTATTATTATTACAGGTCTAACGTTCCCTTGCCAGAGCTGTGTGTTTGCTCCCAGGATACGAAATGAATACAGAAAGCTTTCTGGTTGGCTCCCAGGAATATCTTTTGGAGAGAAGACACAAGGAATTCTGCCAAGCTGGCCAGGTCCCGCTGGAGCCCTCATGGGGCGGCTCCTCCCCCGGCCTCCCTCCCTGCCCCAGGCTGGAGGAAGCCCTGCTCCTTCGCTCTGCTCTGCCCTGAAGGCTGTCCGGCTGAATCCCAGTTTGCTCTCTTGGCTGGCTGGCCCGGGAGGGCCGCTGGGAATCTCGGGCCGTGGAGGACACCCCGGAGAAGGAACGGGTCGAGAAGGTCAAGATTCACTAGGCAGAAAGGTCCCTGACTGCAGGAGCAGGTACAGAAGAACGCGAGGTCAAGGTCAACAGGCACACGGAGGTCCTTGCGATCTGCGCCATCTGGGGCTGAGTCAGAAGCAATAGCAACCCAAGGAGAAGGAAGAGAGGGAGGCAAGCGCTGGCTAGCTTGTGGATTTCTTTCTTTCTTTCTTTCGAGTCAGAGTCACTCTGTCGCCCAGGCTGGAGTGCAGTGGCACGCTCACAGCCACCTCGACCTGCTAGACTCCAGCAATCCTTCTGCCTCAGCCTTCCAAGTAGCTGGAACTACAGGCGCGTGCTACCACACCCGGCTAATTTTTGATTTAT
>NW_007248842.1:150454-150965 GCF_000164805.1 Carlito syrichta
GTGGTAGCGCACGCCTGTAGTTCCAGCTACTTGGAAGGCTGAGACGGAAGGATCGGCGGAGCCCAGCAGGCCGAGGCTGTGGTGGCCAGGAGCGTGCCACTGCACTCAAGTCTGGGTGACAGAGTGAGACTCCAACTCAAAAAAAAAAGTAAGTATGATAATCATATAAATATAACAACTATATATTGAGAGCTACTCTGCACCAGGCCAGGCACTTTACAAAGTTGTTATCCGTAATCTACCAGTGGTAAATCCAGTTATTCTCATTTTTCAGATGAGAAATCTGAGAATCAGAGAACTTGCTAACGGCACCCCACAAGCGAGCAGTGAGTCCTGCCCCGTTTGCCTGCCTGTTTGCCTACCTGCCTACCTATTTGTATGCCTGCCTGCTAGCCTGTCTGTCTGTCTCTCTGCCCATCTGCCTGTCTTACCCTGCCTGTTCACCAGACCAGGCTGCTTTGTGATATGCATTATCAACTGGGACGCACGTAGTGACCAGTCCACACTTAAA
>NW_007248842.1:150985-165291 GCF_000164805.1 Carlito syrichta
CGGAGCCCAGCAGGCCGAGGCTGTGGTGGCCAGGAGCGTGCCACTGCACTCCAGCCTGGGCGACAGAGTGAGACTCCGACTCAAAAATAAATAAATATTTGAAAAATTTTAAATCGATGTATGATATATGTACATATTTATGAGGTACATATGCTATTTTGCTACACGCATAGGATATGTAATGATCAAGTCAGGGTATTTGGGGTGTCCATCGAGTATGTATCATTTCTATGTGTTGGCAACATAGGTCCTCTCTTTCACCTATTTTTAATTATACAATACACGGTTGTTAACTGTAGTCACCCTACTCAGCTGTCAAACAGAGCTTATTCCTTCTTTTTTTTTTTTTTTGAGTCGGAGTCTCACTCTGTCGCCCAGACTGGAGTGCAGTGGCCGCTCCCGGCCACCGCAGCCTCGACCTGCTGGGCTCAGCCTCGACCTGCTGGGCTCCGGCGATCCTTCCGCTTCAGCCTTCCGAGTAGCTGGAATCACAGGCATGCGCTACCACGCCCGGCTGAATTTTTGATTTATTGTAGAGATGAGGTCTCGCCAAGTTGCCCAGGCAGGTCTCGAACCCGCGGGCTCAGGCAATTCACTCACCTCAGCCTCTCAAGAGAGCTTATTCCTTCTATCTAACAGTGTGTTTGTTAGCCGTTGACCAACCTCTCTTCATTCCCACCCCATCCCCCACACATCTTCCCCAGCCTCTGGTATCTGTCGTTCTACTCTCCAATTCCCTGACGTCAACTGTTTTAGCGCCCAGATATTAGTGAGAACGCACCATATTTGTCCCTCTGTGCCTGAATAATTTCACTTAACATAATGACCTCCAGTTCCATCCATGCTGCTGCAAACGATGTGATTTTCTTCTCTTTTTATGGCCAAATGGTATTTCACTGTTCATATATACCACATCTTTTTCATCCGTTCATTTACTGATAGACACTTTGGTTGATTCTATATCTTTGCTTTTGTGAACAGTGCTGCAAGTGCAATCTCTTTGAAATACTAATTTCATTCCCTTGGGGTAAATGCCCAGTAGTGGGCTTGTTTGATCCTAGGTAGTCCTGTTTTTAGTGGAGAAATCTCCATACTGTTTTTCATGGTGGCTGAACTTATTTGCATTCCCACCAACAGTGTATAAGAGTTCCCTTTTCTCCCCATGCTCTCCAGTATCTGTTATGTTTTGTCTTTTTTTGTTTGCTTGTTTTTTGAGTTGGAGTCTTACTCCGTCGCCCATGCTGGAGTGCAGTGGCACACTCACGGCCACCCCAGTGTCAACCTGCTGGGTTCTGGCGATCCTTCCGCCTCAGCCTTCCAAGTAGGTAGAACTACAAGCATACGTTACCATGCCCAGCTAATTTTTTATTTACTGTAGAGATGAGGTCTCGCCAAGTTGCCCAGGCGGGTCTCGAACCCGCGCGCTCAGGCAATCCACTCACCTCAGCCTCCCAAAGGCGCAGGATGACAGGCTGAGCCACCGAGCCCGGCTTCATATATTGCTTTTCATTGCTCACTTATCCAACCCTTTATAGAACATGGATTCTAATTTAAGTTTTGTTTTGCTTTAAATAGGGTCCTTGCATCCATACCAATAAGCCAATAGCAGAGGCTGACCTCACACCCCTGAGTCAAGAGACATTGCTGTATGTAAGAGTTTGGTGGAAGTGTTTGGATTTGACGGAAGGGAGCTGAGGGCCAACTCTTGCCTATATTATAGGCTGCCGTATCTGTATATAGCAGGATCTCTGTCCAATGGAGTCATAGCTAGCTCTAGGTGGTAAGAGAGTAAGTGACATATTGTATATCACCTCTGGATTTCTCTGGACTCCAGAGTCATATCACCAATGCTGTTTGAATGCCCAGGGGCGCTTTCAACTCATCACTTTCTCTTCATGCAGAACTGAGCTCTGCATGTTCTCCCAGACTGACTCCTGGTTTTCCATCCGAGTGAATAGCCCCCCCAGCAATAATGGGACGAGATCCCCAAATTCCCATCTCCCCCATCAGCTGTCACCAAATCATGTCAAATTGACTCTTGCTGTCTCTGACGTGTCCAGTGCGCTCTCTCTGTCTCTCTCTCTCTCTGTATCACCATAGCCTTGGCTCAAGATACCACTTGCTCACTCCTGTAACTGCCTCGCCCCACAGCCTCCGTCTCTCTCCCAACCATTCTCCATCCTGACCCCAGAGAAATCGTTCTAAAGAGCAAATCTAGCCTGACACGGTGGCTCACGCCTGTTATCCCAGCACTTTGGGAGTCCGAGGCGGGAGGATTGCGTGCGTCCAGGAGTTCGAGACCAGCCTGGGCAACATAGGGAGATCTCATCTCTACGGAATATTAAAAAAATTAGCCAGGCATGGTGGGGCACACCTGGAGTCCCAACTACTCGGGAGGCTGGGGTGGAAGGATCACCTGAGCCCAGGAGGTCGAGACTGTGGTGAGCCGTGATCGTGCCCCTGCACTCCAGCCTGGGTGACAGAGTAAGACCCCGACTCAAAAATAAATAAATAAGAGCAAATCTAATGGTGGCACGTCCTACTTAAAATCTAGTGATCTCCCTATTGTCCCCAGATATATTTATTTAATAGCTTCACTGAGATATAATTCATATATCATATAATTTGCCCATTTAAAGCGTAAAGTTCAGTAGTTTTGAATATATTCACAGAGTTGTACAACCATCATCACATTTTATTTTATTTTTTGTTGTTGTTGTTTTTTTGTTTTTTTGAGTTGGAGTCCCACTCTGTCGTACAGAATGGAGTGCAGTGGCCACTCCCAGCCACCGCAGCCTCGACCTGCTGGGCTCCAGTGATCCTTCCGCCTCCACCTTCCAAGTAGCTGGAACTACAGGTGCGTGCTACCACTCCCGGATAATTTTTTATTTATTGTAGAGATGAGTCTCTCCAAGTAGCCCAGGGGGCGAACCCGCGGGCTCAGGCAATCCACTCACCTCAGCCTCCCAAAGCGCGGGATTACAGGCTGAGACACTGAACCCGGCACCACATTTCGGAGTCTCACTTGGTCGCCCAGACTGGAGTGCAGGGGCCGCTCCCGGCCACCGCAGCCTCGACCTGCTGGGCTCCGGCGATCCTTCCGCCTCAGCCTTCCGAGTAGCTGGAATTACAGGCATGCGCTACCACGCCCAGCTGATTTTTTGATTTATTTTAGAGATGAGGTCTCGCTGTTCAGGTGGGTCTCGAACCCGTGGGCTCAGGCAATCCACTCACCTCAGCCTCCCAAAGGCGCGGGATGACAGGCTGAGCCACCGAGCCCGGCTCACATTTCATTTTAAAACGTCTTCAACACCTTCAAGGAAACCCGTACCTGTTAATGGTCATTTTCTACTTCTCCCCAGTCCCTTGCCCCCTGGCAATCAATAACAGCTTGGTCCTCCCCCATCACAATCTCCAGACTAATGCCCATTGGTCCTCAGACTCAGTTTCCCCAGTACATCATCCCAGAGCTTCCAACAAGACCGATGAAGCCTCTGTCCCTCTCGTGTGTGGCCTGAGTGTGTGTGCGCTAGTGGCACTTGTTATACAACAGTCATTGCCTATTTGATGGTCTTTGTCAAACTGTAGGCTCCCCGAGAATAAGGATTATACCCTTTTCCCCAGCCTTGAACAGTTTCTGGTATCTTGGAGGTTCTCCAAACACTTTTTTTTTTGAGACAATCTTGCTCTTGTTTCCCAGCTGAAGTGCAATGGTGTGATCATAGCTCACTCACCCTTGACCTTCTAGGCTCAAGCAGTCCTCCTACCTCAGTCTCCTGAATAACTGGGACTACAGGTATGTGCCATTGCACCCAGCTAATTTTTTTTTTAATTTTTATAGCGATAGGGTCTCACTATATTGCCCAGGTTTGGAACTCCTGACCTCCAGCAATCCTCCTGCCTCAGACTCCCACAGTGTTGGATTTACAGATGTGAGTCACCGTGCCCACCTCTCCATAAACATTTGGTAAGTGGATAAAACCGTAGCATATAGTAGACCATCACCCTTTTCCCTGCTAGATTAAAGCTGCAGTGCAACAGCCCAAAACTCTGTTTTTTCCAGAGAAAATCATTCCCAAATCATCTTGGAAATGCACAGTCTGATTTTAAAAATAAAACGTTTGTAGTTGCTTCCTGCTTCTGTTTTGTGCAGGCTAATAATAAAGTGAATTGGCATCCCTTGGGTATATATCAACTGACAGCAGAGGGAGCCAAGCCAAGACTGTCTGGTGGAGGGTAGGAATCTGCATGCTATTAAAAATAGGCCCTGCATAATAATGGAGCATTGAAACATACTCAAATGGCCAGCCATTGAGAAATACTTAAATACATTCTGCTATTACATAGCTAGCTAACTAGATGGATAGATAGATGATAGATAATATTTGCCATTAAAACTGTAAATATGAAAAAGTCTATTTAAAATAATCCAAAGAATAAAACTAGAACACAAATCGTAATATACACCTTGATTAAAAGTATGCGGCCAGGTTCGGTGGCTCAGCCTGTAATCCCAGCACTTTGGGAGGCCAAGGCGAGTGGATTGCCTGAGACCGCGGGTTCGAGACCCAGCCCGGGCAACTTGGCGAGAACGTGTCTCTACAATAAATCAAAAATTAGCTGGGCGTGGTAGCATGCACCCGTAGTTCCAGCTACTTGGAAGGCTGAGGCGGAAGGATCGCCGGAGCCCAGCGGGTCGAGGCTGCAGTGGCCGGGAGCTTGCCATTGCACTCCAGCCTGGGCGATGGAGTGAGACTCCAACTCAAAAAAAAAAAAAAAAAAAAAATTATGCAACACTGCACGTATGTCATAAGCCACACTAATAGCGGGTATTTTATAGTAAAACTCAAAACTGGGAGGTTTTTTTCCAAATTTTTTTCTGAGTCAGGTCTCACTCTGTCGCCCAGGCTGGAGTACAGTGGCATGATCACAGCTCACTGCAGCCTCTTGGCTTCCTGGGCTCAAGCAATTCTTCCACTTCAATCTCCCAAGTAGCTAGGACTATAGGAATGTGCCACCATGCCTGACTAGTATTTTTTATTTTTTGTAGAGACGAGGTCTCACTACGTTGCCCAGGCTGGTCTCGAACTCCTGAGCACAAAGGATTCACCTGCCTCTGCCTCTCAGGTAGCTTGGACTACAGGCACATGCCATCATGCCTGACTTTTTTTTTTCTTCAATTTTTAAAGATTTTGTTGTAAAAATCTGCAACAAATAATTGCCACTCATTGTTTCCAAAGCGTGTGTTATAAATTGAACATACTGAGCTTTTAAATCTAGCATTCCTAAAGGTATGAGTTATAATTTTTTGGACATATATGATACATTGCATCCTTTAATTTAAAAACACATATGGGCTGGGTGCAGTGGCTCAAGCCTATAATCTCAGCACTTTGGAAGGCCGAGCAAGAGGATTATCTGAGCCCACGGGTTCGAGACCAGCCTGGGCAACATAGTGAGACTTCATCTGTACAATAAATACAAAAATTAACCAGGTGTGGTAGCGTGGGCCCATACTTCCGGCTACTTGGAAGACTGAGGCAGAAGGTGAGCCCAGCAGGTCGAGGCTGTGGTGGCCAGGAGCATGCCACTGCATTCCAGCCTGGGCGACAGAGTAAGACTCCAACTCCAAAACAAAACAAAAAAAGCATATATGCATGTACACATACAGACACATATGTATGTATGCAGGTGTATGAATGTGTCTTTCATAGTGCTCTTAGAGAAGGTGAAATATTTTACGAAAGTAAAACATTTGTAAAGTGGTTGCACTTTGCTGCCAGAACTTCTGGGAATCAGACAGAACAGGAAGTAGTATATTATCCGCTCTTTATCAGTTTGACTTGACACACAAACGGAAACTGATTTGCACTAGGTTGCACAGTAAGGGTCAGATCAGAAGCCAGGTGTTTGAAGCTAACACGGCCTCCTTAACTCTGCCCAGAAACCTGAGCAGGAAAGACTCAAGGCTCTCAGGGTCTGCAGTATTCCTACGCAGTATCCTGCCCTAAGAGACGCTCAGGTAGCCTTTTGTTCAAAGGATTGATAAGGGCAATCCCCAGCGCTTTGAGAGGCCAAGGTGAGAGGATCGCTTGAGCCCAGGAGTTTAAGACAAGCCTGGGCAACATAGTGAGATCTTGTCTCTACAAAAAATTTTAAAAAAATAAAAAACAAACGTTAGCCCTGTATGGTGGCACTCCTATAGTCCCAGCTACTCTGGGACTCAAAATAAAAAAAAAAGAGGCTGTGTTTGTGACTTAAGGAGTTAAGGAAATAAGATATTATTCTTTTTTTTTTTTTTTTTTTGAGTTGGAGTCTCACTCTGTCGCCCAGGCTGGAGTGCAGCAGCCGCTCACGGCCACCGCAGCTTCGACCCGCTGGGCTCCGGCGATCCTTCCGCTCAGCCTTCCAAGGAGCTGGAATTACAGGCATGCACTACCACACCCGGCTGATTTTTGATTTATTGTAGAGATGAGGTCTCGCCAAGTTGCCCAGGCGGGTCTTGAACCCGCAGGCTCAGGCAATCCACTCACCTAGGCCTCCCAAAGTGCTGGGATTACAGACTGAGCCACCGAGCCCGGCCTATACGATATTATTCTTGCCTTCAGCATCATACTTACAATCTACTTGGAGAAGGAGAATACAATTGTTTTTTGAGAATATAAACACGCTTTCACCCGTCTTCCACCAAAGCAGGACTGAGAGAACTCCTTAAATAATGTCTGTAGAACGTGCTGGGCTCACTAGCTAAAGGCACTCCGTGGATGCGGAGGGCCCTGGGTGGAAACACACTGTCCCCTCGCGCAGATGTGCCAACGCAGCCTCCTTTGGAGGGGGGCAGCTGTGGTTCTAGGGTTTCCATCCAGCTGCCTCTTCCCGTGACCTTGAGAAAGTTCCCAGTCTCTCTACACCTTTGTTTCACACTCTGCTGCACCACAGAGCTAATAATACTTTCTCCCTGTTCACCAAAGGGAGAAAATGAACAGACAAAGCCTCTCGGCAGATTCCTGCAAGTCCGTGGCTCGTGGCTCGAGTTCCAGTGCCCAAGTCAGATGAGATGACTAAGGACATATCTATCTCGTGTCAGACATCGAGACTGGAAAAAGTGACAGGAGAAAGGGAGAACACATTTTCGCCAAAATGATTTTCTTGGAGGAAATGCTGTTTCTTAGATCCTCGCTTTTGCAAAGTTTTTTTTAAAAATCTCATGCCTTGGCTAAAACGCTTTGCTTTTCCCTGAAATGTCCTCCCCCATTGCCTCTTCTGAAATTGTACCTGTCACTCAAGGTGCTCCTGAAATGCCACATTTCCATGAAATTTGCCTCTATTCTTTCAACTAAATACCATCTCTCGCTCCTCTGAACGCTTTGTTTCTATCTCTCTTCACCTCATATTCTGACAGGTATTATGGTGTTACTTTTTTTTTTTTTTAATAAAAATTGTAGGCCGGGCTTGGTGGCTCAGCCTGTAATCCCAGCACTTTGGGAGGCCGAGACGAGAGGATTGCCTGAGCCCGCGGGTTCGAGATCCACCCCGGCAACCTGGCGAGACCTCGTCTCTACAATAAATCAAAAATTAGCTGAGCGTGGGAGTGCACACCTGAAGTTCCCGGGTTATCCCAAGCAGCTCATTTGAGAGCAAGGGATCTGTGTGAGTTAAGCCAACAATTGACCACTGAGTGGTGTTGTGTTTGGCTCTCGGGCCAGGACTGAAGGCTGGCTGGAGATGAGAATGCAAGCAAGGTATTTTTACTTTATTTTATTTTATCTTATCATATCATCTGATTTGATTTGATTCTTTAGGAGTCTCGGTCTCACTTTGTTACTCAGGATAGAGTGCAGTGGCACCATCACGGCTCACCACAGTCTCAATCTCCTAGGCTTGGGCATTCCTCCCACCTCAGACTCCCCATAGCTGGGACTACAGGTGTGGACGCCACACCTGGCTAATTTTCTGATTTTTTGTAGAGATGAGATCGCACTGTGATGCCCAGGCTGGTCTTGAACTCCTGGGCTCAAGCAGTCTTCCTGTCTCAGCCTCCCAAAGTGCTGGGAAGACAGGCATGAGCCACCGTGCCCAGCCTTGGGCCAGGCACTTTTTAGCCCTGAGTTCTGATCCCAGCATTACCATGCACCTGCTGTTTGAGCTTGGTCATTCGCTCAGCCTCTCTGAACCTCAGTTTCTGCATCTGTAAAATGGATATATGTCTGTATCCATGATCCACATTTTTTTTTTTTTTTTGAGTTGGAGTCTCACTTGTTGCCCAGACTGGAGTGCAGTGGCCGCTTCCAGCCACCGCAGCCTCGACCTGCGGGCTCCGGCGATCCTTCCGCCTCAGCCTTCCGAGTAGCTGGAACTACAGGCACGCACTACCACGCCCGGCTAATTTTTTGATTTATTGTAGAGATGAGGTCTTGCCAAGTTGCCCAGGTGGGTCTCAATCCCACGGGCTCAGGCAATTCACTCACCTCAGCCTCCCAAAGCGCGGGATTACAGGCTGAGCCACGGAGCCCGGTCAATCCACATATTTTTAAACACTAAGGAAAAGTTGTGGGAGCACACTCATAAAATCATGAAAAAGGGTTATTTTTATAGAAAGAGAGTAGAGAAGGTTGGTTTCTATTTGGGCTTGATGTATTTACTTTTCATTTGGAATCACTTACTATAACCTGGGCAAGCAAATAAAGGATAGTAAGAATAATAATAGCAATCTCATAAATGACCATATAAAAAGTACCTCCATAGTGATTGCCAGACACCGCCTTCCCAATAAAAGTTAATCATATATTTAAAGATTGATCATTGGCCAGGCTCGTAGGCTCAGCCTGTAATCCCAGGGGGGCCGAGGAGAATGGTCTGAGCCCGTGCGTTCCAGACCAGCCCAGGCAATTTGGCAAGACCTCGAATCTACAATAAATAAAAATTAGCCAGGCGTGGTAGCATGTGCCTGTAGTTCCAGCTACTTGGAAGGCTGAGGTAGAAGGATCGCCTGAGCCCAGCAGGTTGACGCTGGGGTGGCCGTGAGTGTGCCACGGCGCTCCAGCCTGGGCGATGGGGTGAGACTCCAACTCAAAATAAATAAATAAAATAAATAAAGATTGATCATTATCTCCTGTGGTGAAAAGGAGACAGAATGTGAGGCAGCAAACCCAGGATTTATAAAAGAATAACACGAAGTTTCCAATCAGGGAGCAAATCTCCTGGGAGATAATGGATGGGGTAAAAAAAAACACCCACAGACCTGGCTTTGAATCCTGTCATCACCACATATTTGCTCTGTGACATTGGAGAAGTCACTTTTGCTCTTTGGGTTTCAGTTTCCTTTTTTAAAAAATTGTTTTTTAGAGACGAGGTCTGACTGTGTTGTCTAGGCCGGTCTCGAACTCCTGGGCTCAAGCCATTCTCCCGCCTCAGTCCCCCCAGAGTGCTGGGATCACAGGTGTGAGCCACGGTGCCTGGCTTCAGCAGTTCCCTTATCTGTAAATAGTGGTAAAAATTCACAGATTTACCGAGAGGATTAAACGAGACCAATATGTAAGTGTTACAGCAGACCCTGAATATTAAATACAGTGTGGGCAGCAGAAATAAAAACAGACACTGCATACCCCTTCGAAGCTTCTATCTCACCTGCTTCCTGCAGGCCGATTGCCCCATAGGGTGTCTACAAGACCGGAGCAGGGTGATCACCTGAATTGTTTAAGATATAAGTGATTTTTTTGGACAATATTTTAACAGCAATCAGTGAAGCCAAGAAAGCACACTGGAAACCAGCCAAAGTGGATCCACCTTTGGAAGTAGTTCCTTCTGAGTGAGACAGGCTTTTCCAGCACACATACTTGCGGTCAAGTGCTGGCTTGTGGCCTGTGGCTTCCGGGATGCTTTCTCCACCACTGCTCTTGGAAGCAGATGCGTGTGTGAAGAGCCGCAAACTCAGCAACAATAGATGGGGAGAATTTTTTGACCCATTTGCTGTTGTCCGGCCTTCCTTACTAACTAAAGAATTTTTTTTTTTTTTGAGTTGGAATCTCACTCTGTCGCCCAGACTGGAGTGCAGTGGCCACTCCCGGCCCCCGCAGCCTCGACCTGCTGGGCCCCGGCGATCCTTCCGCCTCAGCCTTCCGAGTAGCCGGAATTACAGGCATGCGCTACCATGCCCGGTTGATTTTTTGATTCATTGTAGAGATGAGGTCTCGCTGCCCAGGCGGGTCTCGAACCCGCGGGCTCAGGCAATCCACTCACCTCAGCCTCCCAAAGGCGCGGGATTACAGGCTGAGCCACCGAGCCCGGCTCTAAAGGATCTTTTTAGGGTCTGGCCTGCGTTCTCTGTTTGGTGTGCCTAGCGAACAGACGTTTCTTTTTCTTTCTGAATCGGAATCTCATTCTGTTGCCCAGGTTGGAACGCAGTGGCACAATCAAGGCTCACCGCTGCCTCAAACTCCAGGGCTCAGGCCATCCTCCTGCCTCAGCCTCCCAAGTAGCTGGAATAACCAGGTGCGGGTCACACACCTGACTAATTTTTTGGTATCTTGTAGAGTCAAGGTCTCGCTATGTGGCTCAGGCTGGTCTCTAACTCCTGGGCTCAAGCCATCCTCCCGCCTCGGCCTCCTGAAGTACTAGAATTACAGGCTTGAGTCACTGTGCCCAGCCTGTGTTTCTCATTTCGATCAGCACTTTGTTTTATTTTGATTTCTGTGCTTCGTTCATTCCCCGCTACCTTCCTCCTCTTCTCTTTCCTACTGTTCCCCCCATCATGGACATTCTAGGCTGCAGGTGGGGAAGCCTCTTTCTCAGATGAAGCCGAGGAGGAAGACAGTGGCTGGTCCAGCCTCTCTTGTTAATTTCATCTCTTAATGAGACCCCAGGGAAGACAATGACTTTCTAATAAGCCTTGCCCTCTCTCGTCTATGGCATGCTTCCGGCTGTGTCAGACACTCTGCTAAGCTTCTTACGTGCAGTGTTGCTTAGATCCTCACAACGCTTTGTCAGAGAGGACTGCTATCTGTCTTACAAAGAAACTGAGAGTCTAGGCGCTTAAGTGACTTGCTTGTTCAGGGTCGGGCAGCTGAGAAATGAGTCGGGATTCATATTCAGGCGTCTCGATCTTGACAGGTGTCCAGAGAGGGAGGAGTGGAGGAAAAGAGGGAGGACCCTTTGAGAAGTGCCAAGTAAGAGAGAGGAGCCTACATTTTTTTTTTTTTTTTTTAAGTTGGAGTCTCACTCCGTCACCCAGGCTGGAGAGCAGTGGCACACTCACAGCCACCCCAGCATCGACCCGTTGGGCTCCGGCGATCCATCTCTGGGAAGAGAATGATGATTTGTGGGAAATAAAGACTCTTTCTCTGTTCTTTGGCAGTATCACCCAGGAGATGCAAAAAAAAAAAAAATTTTTTTTTTTTTTTTTTGAGACAGGGTTTCACCACAACCTTGAATTCCTGGGCTCAAGTGATCCCCTATCCTCAGTCTCCTGAGTAGCTGGGACTCCAGGCGTGTGCTATGCCTGGCTAATTTTAAAATTTTTTGTAGTGATGGGACCTCGCTATGTTGCCCAAGCTAGTCTCAAATTCCTAGCTTCAAACAATCCTCCTACCTCAGTTTCCCAAAGTGCTGGGATTACAGGCGTGAGCTACTGCGCCCAGCCAAGATGCAAAATTTTAGTGGAGTTCCTAACCTTGCCCAATTCCCATGCTACAATTATTTTTTAAAAATAGCTAACACTTAAAATTGTTGCATTTTAACAGGCACTGTTGAGAATTCTACATATTGTAATTCATTTATTCCTCCCATAAGCTCTATGGGTTAAATGTTACCATTCTCCCTATTTCATGGATTAGTAAAGTGAGGCTCAGACAGGCAGAGATAGAATTTAAATATGGGGGATTTGGCTCTTGGGCTCATTTTTTTTAACGCTTTTCTGATGCTTCTGCACCTCTGGGCCTGTAGATTATGTGAAACTGTGTATCAGCAAGAATGACATATGACTATGTCCCAAAGTCTTGATGGAAGACCCCAGAACCCTGCAGTACCCTGGAAAAGGTAACCCCAAGCATGATTGAGGCAACATTTTTTTTTTGAGTTGGAGTCTCACTCTGTCGCCCAGACTGGAGACCAGTGGCACATTCACAGCCACCGCAGCCTCTACCTGCTGGGCGCCAGCGATTCTTCAGCCTCAACCTTCCAAGTAGCCAGCACTACAGGCACCTGCTACCGCGCCCACCTAATTTATGTATTTATTTATGGTAGAGACTATGCCTCTTCAAGGTACCCGGGCTGGTCTCAAACCTGAACCTGCAGGCTCAGGCAATTCACTCGCCTTGGCCTCCCAAAAGTGCTGGGATATGTGTGTGGAAAACAAAAGCCCCAAAACAAGTTCAGGTGCATTTAGCCGCTGGCGACCCCACTGGAACTTCTATTTGACCTGGTGTAATCTGATCCCCTTTCCATCCCTCCTTCCTGAAGTATGCTGGGCTGTCTTTCAAAAGGGACACACTTTTCTGTCTTGAGAAACCCTGGCCGCTTCTAACTCCTCTTCTAACTCCTCTTCTAAATGACTCAGGTCAGGAGAAACCTTTGCTGAGAGGCTTCCTCACATCCCCAGGTTGACTTCAGACCCTCATAACCCCAGGTCCTCACAACTCAAGCTTTTTTTTTTTGGAGATCTCGCTCTGTCACCCAGACTGGAGCGCAGTGGTGCAATCATGGCTCACCATAGCCTCAACCTCCTAAACTCAGGTAATCCTCCTGATTCAGTTTCCAGAATAGCTGGGACTACAGGAGTGTGGTATTTATTTATTTTTTTTATTTTTTTTATTTTTTTTATTTTTTATTTTTTTTGAGTTGGAGTCTCACTCTGTCGCCCAGACTGGAGTGCAGTGGCCGCTCCCGGCCACCGCAGCCTCGACCTGCCGGGCTCCGGCGATCCTTCCACCTCAGCCTTCCCAGTAGCCGGACTTACAGGCATACGCTGCCACGCCCGGCTGATTTTTTGATTTATTGTAGAGATGAGGTCTCGCTGCCCAGGCCGGTCTCGAACCTTCAGGCTCAGGCAATCCACTCACCTCAGCCTCCCGAAGGCGCGGGATGACAGGCTGAGCCACCGAGCCTGGCTTGAATTCTTGCTTTGGTGAACATCTTGAGGGCAGTGTCTAAAACGTATTTGTGCATCCCCAGTGCTTAACAGTGTCTGGGCCTGGAATATAGTAGGCCTTCAGTACTTGTTTGTTGAATGTATACGTAGATGAATATATAATAAATACACAAGAAGCAACAAAAACTATGATAATTAACAATCCAACTCTCCTTACTTCTCATACCTTATCCATATCAACCTAGGGACCAAATAGCAACACATCCTTCCGCCTCAGTCTTCCAAGTAGCCAAACTACAGGTGCACGCTACCATGCCCGGCTAATTTTTTTAATTTATTGTAGAGATGAGGTCTCGCCAAGTTGCCCAGGCAGGTCTCGAACCCGCGGTCTCAGGCAATTCACTCACTTCGACCTCTCAAAGCGTGAGATTACAGGCTGAGCCACCGAGCCCAGCCAACATTTTTTTTTTTTAAGAGACAGTGTCTCTGGCCAGATTCAGTGGCTCAGCCTGTAATCCCAGCACTTTGGGAGGCTGGGGTGAGTGGATTGCCTGAGCCTGAGGGTTCGAGACCAGCCGGGTAACTTGGCAAGACCTCATCTCTACAATAAATCAAAAATTATCCAGGCATGGTAGTGCGTGCCTGTAGTTCCAGCTACTTGGAAAGCTGAGGCAGAAGGATTGCCAGAGCCCAGCAGGTTGACTCTGGGGTGGCCATGAGCATGCCAGTGAGCTCCAGCCTGGGCAAAAGAGTGAGACTCCGACTCCCCCCCAAAAAAAGAAAAAGAGAGAGACAGTGTCTCACTGTGTTGTCCAGGCTAGTTCTGAACTCCTGGCCTCAAGAGATCCTACCACTCAGCCTCCCAATTATGGTATTGCAGGTGTGAGCCGCCGTGCCTGGCCAATTCAACAAAGACTTGTTAAGCTATAAAATGGAATAACAGCTGGGTGTGGTGGCACTTTGGGAGGCTGAAGCAAGAGGATTGCTTGGGCTAGGAGTCTGAGAACAGCCTGGGCAACATAGTGAGACCTTAGCTCTACAAAAAAAATAAAA
This sequence comes from Carlito syrichta, assembly GCF_000164805.1. Taxonomy (NCBI): domain Eukaryota; kingdom Metazoa; phylum Chordata; class Mammalia; order Primates; family Tarsiidae; genus Carlito; species Carlito syrichta. The sequence goes on from NW_007248842.1 coordinate 165,123, forward strand.
AATTAGCTGGGCTCGGTGGCTCAGCCTGTAATCCCGCGCCTTTGGGAGGCTGAGGTGAATGGATTGCCTGAACCTGCGGGTTCGAGACCCGCCTGGGCAGCGAGACCTCATCTCTACTATATATCAAAAAATCAGCCGGGCATGGTAGCGCGTGCCTGTAATTCCGGCT
>NW_007248842.1:165385-166933 GCF_000164805.1 Carlito syrichta
GGAGCGGCCACTGCACTCCAGTCAGGGCGACAGAGTGAGACTCCAACTCAAAAAATAAATTAATTAATTAAAAGTTAAAAATTAAAAAATTAGCCAGGCATGGTGGCGTACACCTGTTATCCCAGCTACTTGGAAGGCTGAGGCTGCAGTAAGCCATGATTGTGCCCCTGCACTCTAGCCTGGGGGACAGAGTGAGACCTCGACTCAAGAAGACAAATAAATAAAAAATAAAATGGACTAACAGCGTGCTGGCATTTTGCATCAGAATATTTTAGAAGCGAGCAACCGGGGCAGAGGTGCCCTGTCAATAAAATAAATAAGTAATCATCCATTTGTCGCAGGATGGCTGTGAGGCCAAATGGCAAATGGATGCAAAAGCACTTTGAAAAGGACGAAGCGACATGCAAATGTTGGCAGCTGTTATTTTATTATTTTTATTATTATTATTCGCAAGCGGCTAGGTCTGGCCTCCAAGGCACAAGACACCCACAGCATAATGAAGTACTCAGAGGACTATGAAATAAAACATAAAGTGAGAGACAGTCAAAGACCTACAAGGGCTCGAAGCGGGGAGAAATCGCGTCAGGGGCCAGGCCCGCCCACCCGTCTGAGGCCCTGTGGGCGTGCTGTGGGGTTCACGGCCAGGTCCCCCCTCTCGAGTTGTCTGTGGTCAATCACAGGGTCGCGCGTGATTGAAGTCTGTGGTATTTGAACACGGAGAGCGTTTCCCGCGACGGCATCGGAAGACCTGGGCTGGATCTCAAAGAGTAGGTGGGATTCGGGTCAGGGGAGAGCAGTAAAGACGTCTCTTGCAGGGAGGTGGGTATGAACAAAGGTAGGATTGAGCTTGGCAAGTCCCGGAGACTCTTCCGAGAGGAACTTGGGGCTGCCGTGACCCCAGGCCAGGCATCACAACCCCAGCAAGTGCCACGCTGGCTGGGATCAATAGTCCATTCAGTGCGCTGTATTTGGACAGCAGCCCCGGGGGAGACTTTGGGAGAGCTTTGGTTGTGCTACGCGGATGATTCTTTAGCTATTAGGGAAGTAAATTATAGAATAACCCATGACAGAGCCACCATTCATGAATTTTTATTAACCTCGTCTGCATCTAGAGGCAAACAAAATCTCAAAAAAGACCGCCTTAAAGAAACGTTCTACAATACAAAGCTGCTTCCCTGGGATCTGAGATGGTTGACAGAAAAAAATAGTATAAAAAGGAACTTTTAAAGAAAAAGAAAAAAAAAAAACTATAGAGACAAAAAGCAGATCCGTGGTTGTCTAAAACTGAGAGAATGGGAATTGATTACATGTGGATCCAAAGGAACATTGTGGGGTATAGAAGTGTTTTAAATTCACCTTCCAATGAGTGAATTTTATAAGATATATATTATATCTCACAAAACTACTATTTCTTTTTAAATCCTGCATAAATGCTTTCCCAGAAAAAAAAAAATTTTCTCTCTCTCTCTCTTTTTTTTTTTTTGAGTCGGAGTCTCACTCCATTGCCCAGACTGGAGTGCAGTGGCCGCTCCCGGCCACGCAGCCTCG
>NW_007248842.1:166953-167862 GCF_000164805.1 Carlito syrichta
ACCCACGGGCTCAGGCAATCTACTCACCTCAGCCTCCCAAAGGCATGGGATTACAGGTTGAGCTACCGAGCCCGGCTTTTTTTTTACTTTTTTGAGAGTGCAGTGGCCTGATCATGGCTCACTGCAGCCTTGACCTCTTGGGCTCAGGTGATCCTCCCACCTCAGCCTGGGACTACAGGTATGTACCTCCATGCCTAAGTTTTTTGATTATTTATAGAGACAAGGTCTGGCTATGTTGCTCAGGCTGGTCTCGAACTCCTGGGCTCAAGTGATCCTCACGCCTCAACCTCCCAAACTGCGGGGATTATAGGCGTGAGCTACCGTGCCTGGCCAAATCCTTGTTTATAAAGAAAGTACAAGGTCAGAGGTGAGAATAAGAGAAGACTCAAAATCATGTCACATTAGAAATGTCTCAGGAATCCTGGAAAGGAGAACAGGAAAAAGAGAAGGAAAATCATGGGGCCAGGGGGAATTAGCAGTCTGCGGGAGAGGGATCCAAGATAATTCCCTTAACGCCAAGGAGGGTGAACCAGTCAAAATGGATAAAGATAGCCACCTAACACTTGGAAGTGCCCAAGCCAAGCTAGATGCCCCACTGTAGGGTACTGCAGAGGTTGTTTTGGTGTTTTGTTTCTTTGTTTGTTGTTTTGGTGTTTGTAGAGACAGAGTCCAACTCTATTACCCAGGCTAGTCTCAAACTCCTGACCTCAAGCGATCCTCCCATCTCAGTCTCCCAAAGTACTGGGATTGCTGGTATGAGCCTCCACATCTGGCCTGCAGAAGGTTCTTAAACATTGGATGAGGGCATGGAGTATAAGGACTTTATGGTCCCTTCTTACCTTAACAGTCTATAAATAGCTGGGCTCGGTGGCTCAGCCTGTAATCCCGCGCCTTTGGGAGGCTGAGGTG
>NW_007248842.1:167882-171781 GCF_000164805.1 Carlito syrichta
GTCCCCACGCAGACAGTTTTAAAACGCACATCCCAGGTTCCTCAGGAATTCCCACAGCAGCGACCAACATGACAATTGTGTATTGGTTCTTCCTCCACTGCCACCTTGGTATCCTTGTCCCTCACTCCTATCCCCTGAGATCAGCTCCCAGATATACCTCCTGCCTCTAGTTCCACGCCTCGAGTACTGGTTTCAGTAACCTCAACTGTGATGGTTTGAATGTGTCTCTCCAAAATTCATACTTTGGAACCTAATACACAGAGTGGTAGTATTAAGAAGTGGAGCCTTCATTCCCTCTGCTAAGCTGTGGCCGCCATGTTTTCTTAGCTTTGGCTCCATCCCCTACCTTGGGGAGGTGAATCTTTTTTCTCTTCTCTCTTTCTCTCTCTAATTTACTTTCCAAATAAACGATATTTTTCAACCTTAAAAAAAAAAGAGATGGAACCTTCTGGGAAGTGATGAAGTTATGAGCACACCATTCTTAATGAATAGGATCAGTGCACTTACAAAAGAGGTGAAGGGGGATGTTCATCCCTTTTTGGCCCCCTCATCCCTTCTGCCATCGAGGACATGGTATTTGTCCCCTCCAGAGGATGCACCAAAAGGTGTCATCTTGGAAGCAAGAACGAGCTCTTGCCAGACACCAAGTCTGCTCAGAGGAAAGTTTAAGACCAGGTTGATGGAAGATGCCTGGCAGAAAGCAGGGAGCCTGGGTAGGCTGGGGCTGAGATACAGTGAGGTGAGGGGAGTGGCTTGGAGGCCTTGCCCACATCGAGGTGGATGCCACTGCAGGTTTGCAGGGGTCTGGTGGGAACTCCCCTCCTCCCTGTGCCCCAGCCAGCCAGCCGAACCCTGTGCCACATTTCCCAGAGCTGGGTCCTATTCTCACCTTTCCCTGTCTTTTTCTGCCATATTTTTCTGGGCAAATCCTCTCTAACTCGTGTCTTCAACCTCCTTCATCCCCATCTCACTCCACTACTAAGCCATCTGGGTTTGGGGCATCATCTTAAAAGACATAATCTCCAACACCATAATTCTGAATGCTGAAATCCCAAAAGATGAAAATCTCTGAAGTCTAAAATCCAAAAAAAAAAAATCACATTCCTGAAAGACCAAAACCCAAAAATATAATTCTGGGAAAAAATTATTTTAAAAAATTATTTTAAAGACACTGAACATAGAACTCAGCCAGATGCAGTGGCTCACGCCTATAATCCCAGTACTTTGGGAGGTTGAGGTGAGAGGATTGCCTGAGCCCAGGGGTTTGAGACCAGCCTGGGCAACTTGAGGAGACCTCATCTCTTAAATAAATAAATGTAGCCAGGCATGGCAGCATGTGCCTATAGTTCCAGCTACTTGAAAGGCTGAGGTGGAGGGATCACCTGAGCCCAGCAGGTGGATGCTGCAGTGACCGTGAGCGTGCCACTGCACTCCAGCCTGGGCAACAGAGTGAGACTCCAACTCAAAAAAAATTTTATTTTAAGAAAAAAGAAAAGAAAAGAGAACGCTTCTTGGAGACGGAGGTGAGAGGATTGCTTGAGACTAGCCTGGGCAACTTGACAAGATCTTATCTCTACAATAAATCAAAAAATTAGCTGGCCATGGTGGTGCGTGCCTGTAGTTCCAGCTACTTGGAAGGCTGAGGTGGAAGGAGCGCCGGAGCCCAGCAGGTTGAGGCTGCCGTGACCGGGAGCATGCCACTGCCCTCCTGCCTAGGTGACAGAGTGAGATTCCAACTCAAGAAAAAAAAAGAAATTTACCTCTCTGGAGGCTGGGAAAGTTTGAGATCAAGGTGCTGGCAGATTCTGTGTCTGGTGAGGGCCCGTTTCCTGGTTCATAGATGGCGGCTTCTTGCTGTGTTCTCACGTGGCAGAAGGGGCAAACGGGCTCCCTTGGGCCTCTATCAGAAGGGCATTGACCCCATTCACAAGGGCTTCACCCTCCTGACCCAGTCTCCCACCAGAGGCCCACATCCTAGTACTGTCACCTGGGGGTTTGGGTTTCTTTTTCTTTTCTTTTTTTTTTTTTTTTTTTTTGTGAGTTGGAGTCTCTGTCACCCAGGCTGGGGTGCAATGGCACACTCACGGCCACCGCAGCCTCGACCTGCTGGGCTCAGGCAATCCTTCTACCTCAGCCTTCCAAGTAGCTGGAACTACAGGCGTACGCCACTACACCCTGCTGATTTTTTGATTTATGGTAGAGATGAGGTCTGGCCAAAGTTGCCCAGGCGAGTCTTGAACCACTGGAGTCAGGCAATTATCTCGCCTTGGTCTCCCAAAGTGCTGGGATTACAGGCTTGAACCACCACGCCCTGCCCAGGGTTAGAATTTCAATATACGAATGTTGAAGGGACACCGTCAATCTAAAGCAGAGCTTAACTTGAAAAATACACAAAAAGATTCAGCAACTAGGAGGGAGAAATGGATGTTTGTGATTGAAGCTCCCTTCCTTCTGCCATAATATTTATTTATTATCTATTTCTTTTTTTTTTTTTCAGGGTCTCACTCTGTTGCCCAGGCTGGATTGCGGTGACACAATCATAGCTCACTGCAGCCTCTAACTGCTGGCTCAAGAGTTCCTCCCTACTCAGCCCCCTGAGAAGTTGGGCTACAGACCCGTGCTCCCATGCCTGGCTAATTTTTTAAATTTTTTTGTAGAGACAACATCTCACTATATTGCCCAGGCTGGTCATGAATTCCTGCCCTCAAGCAATCCTCCCAAGTCAGACTCCCAACGCTAGGATTACAGGCATGCACCACTGCACCTGGCCCTGAATTTTATTTCTTTAAGGTAAGCACCTAGGGTTTGAGACTCAGTTCTTTTGTCTCTTGGGGTCTTTAAGATTGTGTGTCCAGGCTGGGCTCGGTGGCTCAGCCTGTCATTCCAGTACTTTGGGAGGCCGAGGAGAGTGAATTGCCTGAGCCCACGGGTTCGAGACCAGCCCGGGCAACTTGGCCAGACCTTGTCTCTACAATAAAATAAAAAATAGCCGCACGTCTGTAGTTTCGGCTACTTGGAAGGCTGGGGCCACAGGATCACCGGAGCCCAGCAGGTCGACGCTGGGGGGGCCGTGAGTGTGCCACTGCACTCCAGACTGGGCCAGAGTGAGACTCCAATTCAAAAAAAAAAAGATTGTATGTCTGGTCCCTTGGCCTGACACCCAGGAGATCTGCAAGGCTTGGTGTCCAGAGCTCTGCATTCTGTGGAGCTCTCAGCTTCCCTCTCGACCTTTCTTCGGACCTCGGCTGCAAATCATCTACTCCAGGCAAACTGGCAACACAGAGCTCTCAAACACCCTCACATCATCCGTTCTGCATCTTTTCTGGAATCACCCCTCCTGCATGAGTGTCCTCTGATTCCCACACTTGTCCGAGTCCTATGCTGCCTACCAGGCCTAGCTTCAATTGCTTCCTGCCACTGACTGCCCCACAGATGAGACGGGTCCTGGAGGTGTGGCCTGGGATGACCTCCACTGGGAGTTGTCTACCAGCGAAGGCCAGCGCTGGCCACTAGGAGGCCGAGACTGCAACAGGCCTAAGGGTAAACACAGAAATGGAGGCCAGGGCTTGGGCACAGTGGCTCATGCCTGTAATCCCAGTGCTTTGGGAGGCCAAGGTGAGAGGATTGCTTGAAGCCAGGAGTTCAAAATCAGCCTAGGCAACATAGTGAGACTCTGTCTCTTTTAAAAATATATGGATTTTTAAAGATTTTTAAAATTATTATTTTTATTTTATTTTAATTTCTTTTTTTTTTTTTTTTTTTTTTTTGAGTTGGAGTCTCACTCTGTCACCCAAACTGGAGTGCAGTGGCCACTCCTGGCCACCGCAACCTCGACCTGCTGGGCTCCGGTGATCCTTCCACCTCAGCCTTCCAAGTAGTTGGAACTACAGGCGCGCACT
>NW_007248842.1:171801-172409 GCF_000164805.1 Carlito syrichta
TTTTTATTGTAGAGATGAGGTCTCGCCAAGTTGCCCAGGCGGGTCTCGAACCCACGGGCTCAGGCAGTCCACTCACCTTGGCCTCCCAAAGCGTGGGATTACAGGCTGAGCCACCGAGACTAGCCTTATTTTTATTTTAAAGATGTGGGGTACAATTCAGGGTTAGGTATACAAATGTTCATTATGCATGTACCCTTATTGATGAGGTGTACCCCCCCGAAAAAAAATTTCTTAAAATAGCCAGGCATGGTAGCATATACCTGTAGTCCCATCTACTTGGGAGGCTGAGGCAGGAGGATTGCTTGAGCCCAGGAGTTTGAGGTTGCAGTGATCTATGATTACACCACTGCACGCCAGTCTAGGTAACAGAGCAAGACCCTGTCTCTAAAAAGAAATAGAGATCAAGAAACCAAAATAAGTCAATGTCAAGGGGATGCTTACCTTTGGCACACGATTGTGGTATCCACAGAGAATATTATTCCAACTGGCCTTTTTTCCGTCAATGTTTTAATTTACAAGTGCATGTAAATGTAATATGCATGTATTATACATATATATGTTTCTTTCTTTTTTTTTTTTTTTTGAGTTGGAGTCTCATTCTGTCGCCC
>NW_007248842.1:172960-174088 GCF_000164805.1 Carlito syrichta
CCAAAAAAAAAAAAAAAAAAAAAAAGAAAGTTAATCCTGAAATTGGTATCACCACTATTTAAGCAGTTTACTTCCATAACTATAATTTTTCTTTCAGTTCTAGGGCATATTCTGTTTTTACTCTTAATTAGAATGGTGCCCTTGCTGAAAAATGTGTGGTTATCAAAACTATTCATTTCTTAATTTAGGTGAGTCCAGAGAAGGGTAATTTTAATTTCTCAGCCTAAGGATTCTAGGAACCAACTTATTAAGCATTCTCCAGAAAGTTGCCTCTTGGTCTTCAAGGACTTCTATTTTTAAACTTAACTCTAAAGACAAGTAAAAGTTGAAAATAAAGAGACCTCATCCTGGGGGTTTTCCAAATTGAGAAAGTTATGAGAAGCTGAGTTTATATTTTTCACAATCATGAATATATGGTCCCTATACACATTTTACCTTTTTATTTTTATTTATTTATTTATTTTTGAGTTGGAGTTCCAGTACTTTGGGAGGCCGAGGAGAGTGGACTGCCTGAGCCCGCAGGTTCAAGACCAGCCTGGGCAACTTGGCGAGACCTCGTCTCACTATAAATCAAAAGTTAGCCAGGTGTGGTAGCACGCGCCTGTAGTTCCAGCTCCTTACTTTTTCTCCTCTCACCGCCAATACTGTTCATCCACTAAGAAGCAAGTCCCGTAGGTAAAGTGAATTAAAAACAGCAGCAGCCGGGCGTGGTGGCTCAAGCCTGTCATCCCAGCACTTTGGGAGGCCGAGGTAAGAGGATTGCCTGAGCCCAGGGATTTGAGATCATCCTGGACGACTTGGTGAGACATCGTCTCTACAATAAATCAAGAAATTAGCCAGGTGTGGCAGAGCATGCCTGTAGTTCCAGCTACTTGGAAGGCTGAGGCGGAAGGATCACCTGAGTCCAGCAGATCAAGGCTGCGGTGGCCGTGAGGGTGCCACTGCACGCCAGTCTGGGAGAAAGAGTGAGACTCCCACTCAAAAAATAACAGCAGCGTCAGATCTTTCCACCGAGTCAGGGAACCCAGAGAATCCTTTTGCGATGTCTGGCTGTGGTTTTATTTATGTATTTATGTATTTATTTATTTATTTTGAGTTGGAGTCTCACTCTGTCGCCCAGACTGGAGT
>NW_007248842.1:174284-181098 GCF_000164805.1 Carlito syrichta
CGCAGCCTTCCAAGTAGCCGGAATTACAGGCATGCGCTACCACGCCCGGCTGATTTTTTTGTTTATTGTAGAGATGAGGTCTCGCTGCCCAGGCGGGTCTCGAACCCGCGGGCTCAGGCAATCCACTCACCTCAGCCTCCCGAAGGCGTGGGATTACAGGCTAAGCCACCGAGCCCGGCTTGGCTATGGTTTTAAATCACTGCTTAACCAATACTTTTATCTTTAAAAAAGACAACCTCGGTTAGATTCTGTAACCAGCACAGCACCTAATATTTTGAGGTGCTCTGTTTTGAGAACCCATGCTCAAGGTGGATTTTGTTCTTTTTTTTTTTTGAGTAGGAGCCTCACTCTGTCGCCCAGACTGGAGTGCAGTGGCTGCTCCCGGCCACCGAAGCCTCGACCTGCTGGGCTCTGGCGATCCTTCCGCCTCAGCCTTCCGAGTAGCCAGAATTACAGGCATGCGCTACCACACCCGGTTGATTTTTTGATTTATTGTAGAGATGAGGTCTCACTGCCCAGGCTGGTCTCGAACCCGCGGGCTCGGGCAATCTACTCACCTCAGCCTCCCAAAGGCGCGGGATGACAGGCTGAGCCACCGAGCCTGGCGGATTTTGTTCTTGAGTGGCACCCCAGTAGATTCGATGTTTGTTGGCTTGAGGTCTGTTTTGTTTGGGTTTTTTTTTTTTTTCTAATAGATTTAAGAATTCTCATGTCAAACCTGCACAGAAATCCACACGGAGACCTGCAGTTGGTCTTGAGGACCTGGGGTCCCTCATGCGGACAACCAGCAAAAAGCTGAGGCCCTCAGTCACACAGCAGCAAAGAAATGAATCTGCCAACAACCCCAAGGAGCATGGAAATGGAGTCCTACCCAGCTCAGCGTCCAGATGGAAGTGCAGACCGCCAAACATGTTTGTTTGAGCCCGGTGAGACCCTGAGCAGGGGACCTGGGTTCACGCCCCATCCTTCTCTGGTGATCTGCGTGGGCGAGGTCTATGGGATCGCCAGCTCCTACAGCCCGGGCAGTGGAGAGCACCAGAGAGGAGGTTGGAAGGAGGGAAGGGGAGAGTGGAGTCGGGACATTTGTGCTCCTGGTTCTCCTGGCAAGTGAGCTCGCCATGTCCCTCCATTGGAAATCCACTGTGCCCCTCAAGAAGTCCTATTCTACGAGACCTTCTCCTTCCAGGTTTCAGAAATTGATTGCTCTCTATTTCCCTTTGGACACAGAGGTTATGCCGGCTCAGCTGCTCTAGTCCCCGGATTAATGCACAGTCCCCGGTGTGGCTGTACTCACACCTTTGTAAACGGCTTGGAGTGCCACTTGTTTGCTGTCAGGGCCTAATTCACCACCACCTCCATCAAACAATAAATGACACCTCAATAAATAAATAAACCTGCATAGATGTGTGTGGAACAAAGCCTGGAAGAAAGAATGAAAATCATAGATTGACTAGTGATCTCAATTTTGGCATGATAGCGGAGGGTGAGTTTGGGTGCCTTAATTCCTCCCTTCATTGGTGTTGGACTTAAATTAGTGATTTGAAAAACAGAAGAAGAGAAAGAAAAACTTGACTCCTGGATCCAATTTCATAAGCAGCTTGAATGCCAGATGACAAGCTCCACCGTAAGGAAGAAATTTAAGCTAACACTGCTCTTTGATAGCTCAAGAAACTTCCACCAAAAGAATGAGTCTTTAAAGAAAAGATTTTTCTAGGCCGGGCTTGGTGGCTTAGCATGTCATTCCAGCACTTTGGGAGGCCGAGGCGAGAGTATTGCCTGAGCCCGCATGTTGGAGACCCGCCTGGGCAACTTGGCGAGACCTCGTCTCTACAATAAATCAAAAACTAGCCAGGCGCGGTAGCACACACCTGTAGTTCCAGCTACTCGGATGGAAGACTGAGGTGGAAGGATCACCTGAACCCAGCAGGTCGAGGCTGCGGTGGCCGGGAGCGGCCACTGCACTCCAGTCTGGGCGACAGAGTGAGACTCCAACTCCAAAAAAAAGAAGATTCTTCCTTCCCAATTGTAGTGACAGCCTAAAAACTTAAGTTGGAGGTCCCAGGTAGCTGGTTTGTTTTTGTTTTTGTTTTTTTGAGTCAGGGTCTTACTCCGTTGCCCAGGCTGGAGTGCAGTGGCATGCTCATGGCCACCCTAGCGTCGACCTGCTGGGCTCCGGCAATCCTTCCACCTCAGAACTTCCAAGTAACCAGAACTTACAGGCCTGCACTACCACGGCCGGCTAATTTTTAAATTTATTATAGAGATGAGATCTCGCTAAGTTGCCCAGGCTGTTCTCGAACCCGCGGATTCAAGCAATCCCCTCACTTCGGCCTCCCAAAGTGCTAGGATTACAGGCTTGCGCCACCGCGCCCGACTGGTAGCTGGTTTTATAGTGTAAGGATGTAACACGGGTTGGTGCTTTTATGAGCTTCCACAGAGAAACTGAATGTCTTTGATGTCATCAGTAGAGAGGCAGAATCAGGTGGAATCCACACACTATAGAGAGAAAACATCATCGCTTTGGGATCTTTGAAATGGCCAAGACCTCAGGAACAGTCAAGTACATGAACTTCCACAAGAAACAAGTTGATGCCCTTGCAGTGTCAAGTCCATACTCCCACCTCATCCAAATTCAGGTGTCCGCCAATCACAGCTCCTGGACCAGAAGCATAAGCTGTGGTCCCACTTCTGCCATCAAGAGGATTTGCGTGCCCATGACCTCCTTGTGCAAAAATGTACAACGACAGTGTCACTTGGGTGTCTGAATTTCAGGGGTGGGAGAGTGACATCCCTTTGTACTTGAAAGACTTCTGGATGGCATGGTCAACATCCTTCTGCGCCATGGCAACGGTCATTCTTGGTTCTGTAGGTGATAGGACGTTTTGTTCATTCTGGCTTCTGCAGGAACATCGGGCATTTCCCATCGAGGTGCGTGCATCCTTGCCAAAGTAATGCATCCAACTGTCCAGCCCCAAGAGCGCTGCAGTTCTGGTTCTCGCCTGTTGTGAAGTCTCTATTGACTCCATGTATCTCTGTGCAAACACCACATCATTTTCTTCTGGGTTTGTACAATTACACGTCTGAGGAGTAGCTTGGAAGCCAGTGGCTTAAAGGACCAGAATATCTATCTATCTATCTATCTATCTATCTATACATTTTTTGGGGGGAGTCAGAGTTTCACTCTGTCTCCCAGGCTGGAGTGCAGTGGCACGCTCACGGTCTCAACCCACTGAGCTTAGGTGATCCTTCCGTCTCAGCCTTCCCAGTAGCTGGAACTGTAGGTGTGTGTCACCATGCCCGGCTGATTTTGTGTTTGTTTGTTTGATTTATGGTGAGACAAGGTCTTGCCAAGTTGCCCAGGCTGGTCTGGAACCCTTGGGCTCAGGCAATCCTCTTGTCTCCACCTCCTAAAGTGCTGGGATTACAAGTATGAATCAACGTGCCCAGCAAGGGCCAGAAGTAATAGAAAAAACTTCATCCTAAACTTTCCTTAAGCAGTTTAATTCAGTTGACTGTTCCTTTGCAGTCTCCAGCAGGCTTTCATTCCTGCCTTATACATATGCAGGTATTTCCACCCCCATCATGCCTGAATGTCTCTGACACCAGCCCAGAGGTCACACTCCCACTTCTCCGTTCCCTGTTATCTGTACCTCCAATCTTAACTATGCCTTCTAGCATTAGGTAACATTTCATAACATGGCAGGATTTATCAGCTGTAAGTAAGACCCTTGGGGCTGCACAGGCCAACCTGAGTTCTCAGATTTCTTAATATTGTTGTTATTTTTTTATACTGGGGGCTGACGTCTCCCTTCCGCCTCCCACTCTCTCTTTTTGCCCCGAAGCTTCTGTTTTCAACCTAAAAAGCTTTTACCTGTGCTTTTAGATGAACATAAAGTGAGGAGCACAAAGTTATTGCTCAGCTGGAAGGGAAAAGGAAGCTCCAGTCCAGACTCACGCCTGAAATTCCAGTGACTTGAGAGGCCGAGGTGGGAGGATGACCAAAGGCCAGGAGTTTGAAACCAACCTGGGTAAAATAGCAAGACCCCATCACTGCAAAATTAACCAGACACGGTGACTGGTAGTTCCCTCAGCTACTCAGAAGGCTGAGGCAGGAAGATTGCTTAAGCTCAGGAGTTCGAGGCTGCAGTGAGCTACTGATATTCCACCACTGTGTTCCAGCCCTGGCTGACAAAGTAAGACCCGGTCACTCTTAAAAACAATAAAAATAAAAAGTAAGAAAACAAGTATATCAGATAAAATCTGCTTTTTAAAGTAGATACACTCTGTGTATTTACAAATGCATATCTAGAATGTACAGGCTTTTCTGGGCTGTGTCTGGTTTTGTTTTTGTTTTGTTTTGTTTTGAGTTGGAGTCTCACTTTGTCGCCCAGGCTGGAGTGCAATGGCGCGCTCATAGCCACCCCAGTGCCAACCTGCTGGGCTCCAACGATCTTTCCACCTCAGCCTTCCAAGTAGCCGGAACTACAGGTGCACACTGCCACACCCAGCTAATTTCTTAATTTATTTTAGGGACGAGGTCTCGCCAAGTTGCCTGGGCTGGTCTTGAACCTGCGGGCTCAGGCATTCCTCTCGCCTCGGCCACCCAAAGTGCTGGGATGACAGACTGAGTCACCCAGCCCGGCCCGGTCACTCTTAAAAAAAAAAAAAAGAAAAGAAAAAGAAAAAGAAAGAAAACAAGTACCTCAGATAAAATCTGATTTTTAAAGTAGATACACTCTGTACATTTCCAAATGCATATCTAGAATGTACAGGCTTTTCTGGTTGTCTATTAAGGCAAATAAGTGCCATTGTGAGAGGTCAAGCCTATCAATACAAAATACAGACACAAAGGCTCCCTCTGAATGGAAAGACTTAATTTAAAACGTTTTACTGGCAAGGACTCATTCCCAGCTCTCTGAGTCCTGTAAGGACAACTTTGAGGAGTGGTTATTGTCTCGCTCGCTGAATGGACAGCAGTTAAACGATTCTGATGTCCCTTTTATTAGCAGGAAGACCTTAGACATGTTTATAAATAACCCCAGTGCCAGAGGAGGTGGTAAGTGCCCCCAACACACATCCACCTCCCCCCAAGAGGAGACTGTATTATCTTTTCTCTTTTTGAGTTGGAGTCTCTCTCTATCGCCCGGGCTGGAGTGCAGTGGCATGCTCATGGCCACCGTAGCCTCGTGCTGCTGGGCTTAGGCTGATCCTTCTGCTTCAGCCTTTCAAGTAGCTGGAACTACAGGCACACGCTACCACACCCGGCTAATTTTTTTTTTTTAATTGTAGAGACGAGGTCTCACCAAGTTGCCCAGGTGGGTCTCGAATCTGTGGGCTCAGGCAATCCACTCACCTAGGCCTCCCAAATTGCTGGGATGACAGGCTGAGCCACTGCACCCAGCCTGCATTATCCTTTGTTCAGATTACCTGGTTTGGTTTTGGCATTTAATTGTATTTGTTTTTTGGTTTGTTTGTTTTTTAGTTGGAGTCTCACTCTGTCGCCCAGACTGAAGGGCAGTGGCACACTACCGGCCACCACAGCCTTGACCTGCAGGGCTCCGGCAATCCTTCCTCCTCAGCCTTCCAAGTAGCCAAAACTACTAGCACACGCTACTACACCCAGTTAATTTTTGATTTATTGTAGAGACGAGGTCTCACCAAGTTGCCCAGGCGGGTCTCGAACCCACGGGCTCAGGCAATCCACTCACCTCAGTCCCCCAAAGGCACAGGATTACAGGCTGAGCCACCGAGCCCAGCTTCCATGTGGATGTTATAGGACTGAATATCAAAACTCTGGATGCAAATTTGGGATTTAACACCACACTGACTTTAGAATTCACCGTAGCGTATTCTGTTTTTTCATTTCCTTCCTTCCTTCCTTCCTTTGTTTCCGTCTTTCTTTTTTTTTTCTGAGTCAGGACCTCACTCTGTCACCCAGGCTGAAGTGCAGTGGTATAATCACAGCTCACCACCAAGCCTCAACCTCCTTCCTGGGTTCAGGTGATCCTTCTGCCTCAGCCTCCTGAGTAGCCGGGACTACAGTTGCGTGCCATCATGCCAGGCTAATTTTTTTCCACATTGCTATGTTGTCCTGACTGGTCTTGAATGCCTCACCTCAAGCGATCCTCTCACCTTGGTCTCCCAAAATGTTGGGATTATAGGTGTGAACCAGCACACCTGGCCTTTTTTTTTTTTTTTTTTGAGTTGGAGTCTCACTCCCTCACCCAGGCTGGAGAGCAGTGGCGTGTTCACAGCCACTCCAGAGTTGACCTGCTGGGCTCCAGCAAACCTTCTGCCTCAGCCTTCCAAGAAGCTGGGGACTATATGTGCACGCTATTGCGCCCCGGCTAATTTGTTTGATTTATTGTAGAGATGAGGTCTCGCCAAGTTGCCCGGGCTGGTCTCAACCCCGCGGGCTCAGGCAATCCACTCGCCTCGGCCTCCCAAAGTGCTGAGATGACAAGCTGAGCCACCGAGCCTGGCCTTTTTTTTAAGTATTAAGGACTCACTATGTTGCCCAGATGGACCTTGAACTTCTGGTTGCAAGTGATCCTCCTGAGTAGCTGGGACTACAGGTGCATGCCACAGTACCCAGCTACAGTTTTCATCTCTTTCTTTCATTATTTTATGTAAGTTAAATTCAGTTATATAATTATAATGTTTAAAAGGGACCTCAAGGTTTATCTAGACCATGAAGTCTCAACAAGGGGAAAAAAATCATATTTCTTTCATGCATTTTATTTTATTTTATTTTTTGAGTTGGAGTCTCACTCTGTCACCCAGACTAGAGTACAGTGGCCGCTCCCGGCCACCG
>NW_007248842.1:181118-186104 GCF_000164805.1 Carlito syrichta
AGATGAGGTCTCGCTGCCCTGGCGGGTCTCGTACCCGCAGGCTCAGTCAATCCACTCACCTCAGCCTCCCAAAGGCGCGGGATTACAGGCTGAGCCACCAAGCCCAGCTCTTTCATGCATTTTAAATGTCAGATGTCCACGCCGTACACAAGTCGATGTTCAGGATATGTAATGATATTAGCATTTTGTGGGAGGGGACAATTTGGGGAAAAAATGTCTTTAAAAGCCTCCTAAAGGCCGGGCTCAGTGGCTCAGCCTGTGGTCCCAGCACTTTGGGAGGCCGAGGCGAGTGGATTGCCTAAGCCCATGGGTTCAAGACCAGCCTGGGCAACTTGGCCAGACCTCGTCTCTTCAATAAATCCAAAAATTAGTCGGACGTGGTAGCTAGCGCACGCCTGTAGTTCTGGCTACTTGGAAGGCTAGGGTGGAATGATCGCCAGAGCCCAGCAGGTCGACACTGGGGTGGCTGTGAGTGTCTCACTGCACTCCAGCCTGGGTGACAGAGTGAGACTCCAACTCAAAAAAAAAAAAAACAAACTTACTGGGAGAAGTAATGAACAAAACTCGAGAAACACCGATTTAGACCAGTATCTTCAGACCAAATTAGAATCTAGTCCTATCTCTTATCTCCTAGTCCTCTTCCCCAATGCAGGCTCTGGATCAAATGCCCTGAGTGTCTGTCCAACAACAAAATTCTGTGTGTCCTTCTATAGCGTTAAGAATCAAAAGTGAGCTGGGCTCGGTGGCTCAGCCTGTAATCCCGCGCCTTTGGGAGGCTGAGGTGAGTGGATTGCCTGAGCCCGTGGGTTCGAGACCCGCCTGGGCAACTTGGCGAGACCTCATCTCTACAATAAATCAAAAATGAGCTGGGCGTGGTAGCGCACGCCTGTAGTTCCAGCTATTTGGAAGGCTGAGGCGGAAGGATCGCGGGAGCCCAGCAGGTCGAGGCTCCAAGTGGCCTTTGCACTCCAGTCTGGGTGACAGAGTGAGACTCCAACTCAAAAAAAAAAAAAAAGAATCAAAAGTGATTGATAATTCAACAGAAAAAGGATAATCCTCAAATCAGGGCTCCCAGGTATAAGTTTACTCCTGGCTCCATTGTGTCTTTCTTGGGATTTGGTAATAAGTACACACCCTTCTCCAGAAGTGAAAACAACATTTCAACAGCTCTACGATTACACTTCCATTTGATGCCGAGCCTTGCCTGTACCGGAAGCGGCCCAGCTGTAAAATAGCACCCAAACAAGCTGTCTCATTGTTCTGTTAGAAGGCAGCTGTGGTGGTGTGACCCGCCACCCCAAAGCTTCCCAGAACAAACGACTTATCAGAGAAGGAAAACTTTGTCTATCTCAGATTTCCTCTTTTGTTTGTTTTGCTTTGCTTTGCTCGTTAAACACAAATTGATCAAAATCCTTTATAACTGATACATTTAATACACTGTAAAAAGCATGGAGGTCTTTTACTTTTTTTATTGAGTCGGAGTCTCACTCTGTTACCCAGGCTGGAGTGCCATGGCACAATCATGGCTCACCGCAGCCTTGACCTCCTGGGTTTAGGCAATCCTTTATGCCTCAGCCTCCTGAGTAGCTGGGACTACAGGTGTACGGCACCACACTTGGCATTTTCTTTTCTTTTTCTTTGTAGAGACAGGGTCTCACTATGTCGCTTAGGCTGGTCTCAAACTCCTGGGCTCAAGCAACCCTCCTCAAACTGCTGGGATTAGAGGCATGGAGGTCTTGTAAGTGCACATATGTACATACTATTCTTTTTTTTTTTTTTGAGTCGGAGTCTCACTCCATTGCCCAGGCTGGAATGCAGTGGCACGCTCACGGCCACCCCAGCATCAACCTGCTGGACTCCGGTGATTCTTCCATCTCAACCTTCCAAGTAACCGGAACTACATGCGCACCCTACCACGCCTAGCTAATTTTTTATTTATTGTAGAGACAAGGTCTCATCAAGTTGCCCAGGCTGGTCTCGAACCCTCAGGCTCTGGCAATCCACTCACCTAGGCCTCCCAAAGTGCTGGGATGACAGGCTGAGCCACCAAGCCCAGTCCAGGCAGCAGATTGAGTACCGATTCTTCTCTTTTGTAGAGATTTTTTTTTTTTGACAGCGCGTTCTCCTGTCCTCCTTACCAAAATATTCCTGATGTCACAAAAGTTACCTGAGGCTGTGACAAGCAGTCATCTATAGACTCTAATTCTAGGTCGATGACTAATCTCCCGGATTCTGCTTTTCTTCCTCACCCAACCCCCAGCTCCTAAGTGTTACCCTAAGAAGAAAGATGAAATTTCCTTTCTCTGGGAAGATAAAATTTTAAAACTCTTCTCTTGGAATATATCCCTACCCCGAGCATGCTGACATAGAAGTGATAATAGTTAAATTTAGAAAGTTCTTTCTCAAATCAAAGAATACTCAAGCCGAGAGGAAAAACAGAGCTCACTCTAGCCTGTTGTTTCATTTTGCAGAAAAGGAAATAAAAATCTGGGGAGGCTGGCTGCTTTGTCCAAGGTCACGTGGGAAGATTCATTCTTCTTTTTTTTTTTTTTGAGTTGGAGTCTCATTCTGTCACCCAGACTGGAGTGCAGTGGCCGCTCCCGGCCACCGCAGCCTCGACCTGCTGGTCTCTGGCAATCCTTTCGCCTCAGCCTTCCAAGGAGCTGGAACTACAGGCGCGCGCTACTGCGCCCGGCTCATCTTTGACTTATTGTAGAGATGAGGTCTGGCCAAGTTGCCCAGGCGAGTCTTGAATCCGCGGGCTCAGCCTCCCAAAGGCGCGGGATTACAGGCTGAGCCACCGAGCCCGGCTTCATTCATTTTTCTTAACAGTGATTGGGTGTCTTCACCGGGTCCCACATGACCCAGGCACTGGGGTACAAAAAGTGGGTTCGTGGCAAGAATGTCGCGGGCAGAGAGAAATCAGGTTCCACCCCCTCCTGCTACCCCTGATCCTAGACCTCTCTCTGTGGGCCCTCTGGCCTTGCCTCCTCGGAGGATAAGCATTCAAGGTGATAAAAATAAGACAATTTTCTGGAAGATGGAGACTCATCTGTTCTCCGTTCCTTCTGGCAGGAATCTCAGGCCATTTGGGAGGAAGCCAGGGACATGAATATGTTCTTATTCATGAGGATGATGCCACTGTCTCAAAGCCCATGGGCTTGAGGAATTTCACGGGTATCCCCCCACCATCACGCATCTTCTTGTCAATCAAGAGGATGGTGGGGGCTAGGCCTGGGGGTTCATGCCTGCAAACCCAGCACTTTGGGAGGCCAAGGCAGGAAGATCGCTTGAGGCCAGGAGTTCGAGGCCAGCCTGGGTAACATAGGGAGACCCCATCTTAATTATTAAAAAAAAAAAAAAGAGAGTGGCTGATGGGCACTAGGGCTGGCCACTGGCCACAGAACACATACTGCAAGAGAGCTGACGGACCTACTCAGAGATGACAGCCAAGTCTTTACCTCCCCCAGAGCAGGGCTGAAGCCAACAGAGCAGCAAACAGAACAGCCCTGGAATCTAACTTTCCACCAAGAACTCACTTGTTTCTGAAATATCTGTATTTATTTTAGCTTCATGACTTAACACGAATAGTGTGAGGTAAAATGACATGAGTCACTTAAAGCCATTTAGAAGGAAAAGTACCAGCTTTGCCAGGGAGAAAAAACTCCAGACACACAGACCAAAGGCACAAGATGTGTGTGTGCGTGTGTGTGTATGCACGTGCGCGCGCGCGCACACACACACACACACACACACACACACACACACACAATAAAAAGTATCCCTACCTAAATCTTCTCAACTAAAATAAAATCTGACAATAGGAAACTTCATGGAACACTGACTGTGGAATAGCTCCATCAATGAGTATTCATTTTGTTAAACAATTCAAATAGCAAGGAAGTAATGAATGCCCCCATCAAGAGTTTTCTATTATCTGTGAGCTCTTGCAATAGGCATTCTTCCAAATATTAAAGGAGGCGCTTTTTTGTACTATTTCCCAAAATTGTATGTCAGAGGCATCTCTTCCTTCCCCAAAAGGGGACCAAAATCTATACATTTATGAGAACCTTGCCTGTTTTTCAATTTCGGCCAAAAAAAGACTGAAGCCAACAGCGCCAAAGATGTTTTGAGATTAGTTGTCATTGAAGAGAGACAGAAAAGTGAAAAAAAAATGAGGGCTCTATGTTGGCATGAAAATGTGACTTTACACCTGGGAGGCACCAGCTGGGTGGCACAGAGGATTTTATTTTTGTTCTAAATTCCAGAGCCTAGAAGAAATAATTTTTTAAAACTTTTTTTTTTTGGAATCAGAATCTCAATCTGTTGCCCAGGCTGGAGTGCAGTGGTGTGCTCATGGCTACCACACCCTCGACAGGCGATCCTTCTGCCTCAGCCTTCCAAGTAGCTGGAACTACAGGTGCACACCACCATGCTCAGCTAATTTTTTTTATTTATTGTAGAGACAAAATCTCATCAAATTGCCCATGTTAGTCTCAAACTCCTGGGTTTGGGCGGTCCTTCTACCTCAGCCTTTCAAGTAGCTGGGATTACAGGCACATACCATCATAGCCAGCTAATGTTTTGATTTTTTTGTAGAGACGAGGTCTCACTATGTTGTCCAGGCTGGTCTTGAACTTCTGGGCTCACGCAATCCTCTTGCCTCACCCTTCCAAAGTGCTGGGATTACAGACGTGAACTACTATACCCGGCTTGATTCTTAGAATTCTGTATGCTTTAATACTTCATTGCAAGTATTTAGAACGAGGCTTATTTTTGTTGTTGTTTTGTTTTTAGAGAGGGTCTTGCTCTGTCTCCCAGGCTGGAACGCAGTGGTGCAATCCTAGCTCGCTGCAGCCTCAAACACCTGGGCTCAAGTGATCCTCCTACCTCAGCCTCCCTGGTAGTTGACCAGGTTTAGACTCATTTTTTTTTTTTGAGTTGGAGTCTCACTCTGTCGCCCATGAGTGGAGTGCAGTGGCCGCT
>NW_007248842.1:186124-186942 GCF_000164805.1 Carlito syrichta
CCTGCTGGGCTCCGGTGATCCTTCCGCCTCAGCCTTCCGAGTAGCCGGAATTACAGGAGTGCTCTACCACGCCTGGCTGATTTTTTGATTTATTGTAGAGATGAGGTCTCGCTGCCCAGGTGCGTCTCGAACCCGCGGGCTCAGGCAATCCACTCATCTCCGCCTCCCAAAGGCGCGGGATTACAGGCTGAGCCACCGAGCCCGGCTGAAAAGAATCTTTCACGTGTTAAATGAAGTGTATGGAGGGGAGTCATTGGCTTAGCCTGCGTCTCCCTGCGCTGGGCCCAACACACCAGACCCAACCAGAATGGAGTCGCCCATGCCAGGGGCCCCATGATCCAGTGGAACTCTGAAACGGGCCAGTTTTCTCAAAAACAGTCCATAACAGCAAACAGTCAGCAGGGGCCCAGTTTACCTAGTTGGCATGAGATGGATATCCTCTCTGTTTTAAACCTGTAAGGAAAAAAAAACTTGAAATGACTAATCCAGGCCTGGCATGGTGGCTCATGCCTGTCATCCCAGCACTTCAGGAGGTTGAGGCGGGAGAATCATTTGAGGCCAGGAGTTCAAGACCAGCCTGGGCGACATAGTGAGACCTCACCTCTACAAAAAAATACCAAAATTAACTGAGCCTAGTGGCATGTGTATGTGATCCCAGCTATTTGGAAGGCTGAGGTGGGAGGATTGCTCGAGCCCAGGAGGTCAAGGCTGCTATGAACTGGGGTTGAGCCATTGCAACAGAGTGAGACCCTGTCATGGAGGGAAGGAAGGAAGGAAGGAAGGAAGGAAGGAAGGAAGGAAGGAAGGAAGGAAGGAAG
>NW_007248842.1:186962-199529 GCF_000164805.1 Carlito syrichta
ACCCGGAACTACAGGTGTGCGCTACCACGCCCAGCTAATTTTTTGATTTATTGTAGAGATGAGGTCTCGCCTGCCCCAGGCGGGTCTCGAACCCACAGGCTCAGGCAATCCACTCACCTCAGCCTCCCAAAGGCGCGGGATTACAGGCTGAGTCACCGAGCCCGGCTCAATTTACTTTTCATTACTGTTTCTGCTTTCTTCAGCTCTTTTCTGCCTCTAAAACCTACCTCTTCTGCTCAACTTATGGGAGCATCTAGGAATCATGAGATAAGATGCTGCCCAATTCAGGAATAGCTAGTAAAAGCCAAATTAAATCTTTAAACCAGATGTGTTGAATTGTTTGTTAAACTCATTATACTTTTTGTACAGCTTGATATTGTGTGTGTGCTCATATTAATCTTTACCATGATAAAGTCATCATGAGCTTTTTCTAGCTACCACCTTTCAGCAGGATGCTATAATTTACAAGTGCTTTGACAGACATGATCTCACAAATACTCTAAACATCCTTTACCCCAAAAGCGATACATTCAGATATCTCTATATCACAGATGAAGGTGTCAAGACATAGAAATGAAGGCCATAAGGAAACACTGAAAAATTAGAGCCAAAAATAGGATCCAAGCTTTAAGAATATTTTTATTATGAAAAATTCCAAACGTGTACAAGGTAAATGGAATGTGGTCATGGACATTCATATACCCACCTCCACCTATCACCCTTCACGCCTCGCTCCATTATTTTAAATATGATATATATATATTTTTTTTTTTAAGTAAAATGTAAAGTGTATACACATTAAAATGCACAAATCTTATCAGGATGCTTTTTGTTTTTGAGTTGGAGTATCACTCTGTCGCCCAGGTTGGAATGCAGTGTCACACTCACAGCCACCACAGCCTCAACCTGCTGGGCTCAGGCGATCCTTCTGCCTCAGCCTTCCAAGTAGCTGGAACTACATGTATGCGCCACTGCATCCAGCTAATTTTTTTGATGTATTGTAGAGATGAGATCTCGCCAAGTTGCCCATGAGCTCAGGCAATCCTCTCACTTCGGCTTCCCAAAGTGCTGGGATTATAGGCGTGAGCCACCCAGCCCAGTCTGGATGCTTAAAAAAAAAAAAAATTTCCCACCTTGTTTAGCAAAAATCTGGTTCTGCTGCCTCCCCAAGGTAAATGCTATTGCCGGATTTCCTGCTGTTTCCTACCCAGAGCTGAATCATCCTTCCCCGGCTTTAGGTTTCGCGAGCAGAGGAATGCCTTTGTTCTCAGTCGGAAAGCAGACGGGGTGTCAAGTCTGGGGCTGCATCGCCATCCGCCCAAAGTGAAATCCAGGCAGGCCTCCTTCAAACGGTCCCCACGGCCCAAGGTCAAGAGCCTCCCTCCAAAGGGGAAGCTCAGACCCTCTTAGCCTGGTGCCACTCCCTACCAGCCTTGCAGCCTCGACCCAAACAGAATATTCCATCATAAAATTCATCCAACACGCATCGACGTAGCCCTACTACGAGCCACGCGGTTGCCTGCGCTTGATCTCCTCTCCAAGAGAGCTGAACTTACAAGACTCCCATGTCCCTTTACAAGCCAGTAAAGAAAACATAAACGTGTCTTCCATCTCGTGGCAGGAGATGAGTCAGCAGAACAGGAAATTCTTCTTGCTCAAGCCCTTCTGATCCCATGGGCTGGGTGTGTGTGGTATCGACCGGCCGAGGGCAGGGAAGGGAGCCGGCTTCTCGCCTGGAACCTCTCTGAAAGGGGAACAATGTGAGCTGGCCGGAGAGTTGAGAATTGTTGACACACACCTTGCCAATTACAATTGTCCCAACATGTTCTGGGGAAAGCTCAGCGCCTCCCAAAGAAGGAATGGGGCAAATAAGGAAACTGGTTGTTGCCAGTTGTCTAGGCGGCTTTGGAACCGGAGAGGTGAGAGGAGTGACTGCCGGTGAAACTCAAGCGACTGCCCGTGAAACTGGAGCGGCCAGTCCAGCTCTGGGGGATGTTTCAGGAAAGACATGACTTCAGGTGGGTTTCTAGGAAGACCCTTAAAGGCCACGAAGGCCCTGGTGACACAAGTATGCACATGTAGTCAGTTACAGCAGGAAGAGAGTTATGGGGGGTGGGTAATGTCCTTGGAAGGAAGTCACCTCTGGCCCAGTCTCCACAACCGTGCAAAGTCCCCCAAGGAGGCCTGAGTTCGAGTGTGGATGCTACCCAAAGGCACTGAGACTAGGGACATGTCCCTGAATCTCTGTGGGCCCCCATTTTCTCATCTGCAGAAAGCAATAGACACCACGAGCTCACGAGCTCTCCCATTGCTAAACCCTGCAGTTGTGCTGCAGACTCATTTTGGTTTAGCACAGCTCCTCTTGTTCTTTTCCTTCCATCACTTTGCCAGTGAGATGAGGAGGGAGAAACAGCTGAGGGTGACTGTTAGATCAATCAGGACTCTGTTCAGGCCTGTAATCCCAGCACTCCGAGAGGCCAAGGCAGGAGGATGGCTTGAACCCGTGAGTTCAAGACCACCTGGGCAACATAGCAAGACCCTGTCTCTACAAAATATTTAAAAATTAGCCGGACACAGCAGCACACACCTGTAGTCCCAGCTACTCAGATAGCTGAGGCAGGAGGACAGCTTGAGCCCAAGAGTTCAGGGCTGCCGTGAGCTAGATCGCACCAAGGTGCTCCCTCCTGGGTGACAGAGTGAGACCTTGTCTCAAAACAAACAAACAACAAAAAAACACAGGACTCTTCAAAATAACTAGCCTGTGGGAATCAGGCATGGGGGCGTGTGTGTGCCTGCACATTTCCTTGGGGGGGGGGGGGGGGCACATTCAGCCAGCTCTAAATGTTTCAGCTTTGCAGAAAAATACTTGCTGCCTGGAGAGAGGGGTGAGTCCTTGCACAGGAGAAGGAGGTGGGGGAGGAGTCCGTGAGCTGAGATTCCAGCACTGAATTTAAAAAAGGATGAGAACAGGGGTTGGCTGAGAAGGAGCTCAGAATAAAAATATGCCCGGGCTTTTAAAAAGGGTGTAGCCAGGCGCTGGTTCGGTCCATCTCTTCCACTCCGACTGGCCTTCCCCGCACCCCACCCGGACCCATTCTAAATTCTTTCAAGGCTCCGATCCCCCTCCCTCCGCCCCCGCAGAGAAATTATATAGGAGCCGAGGAGGAAGTGACACATTTTCCTGCTTGAATGGAGCAGGCCCCGGCACCCGCGCCCGCCTTCGTCAGCAGCCTTATCGCTCCCGGCCCATCTCAGCGCCGGGACCCTCACACAATGCCCGCTCCAGCTGAGGCCTGAAACGCCTAGGAAAGCGCCCCGCCACGGCCTTGGGGCACGCACGCCGGGTTCAAGCTCCTCTCACAGGCACCTGACAGCAAACATCAGGGCCTGCCACCCAGAGGGGAGCGGGCGGGGCTTGGTCAGAGACCCACCAGCCGGGCTGAGCCCTGCCCCCGGGCCTGGGAGGAATGCGGGATCCTTAGAAAGTGCAGTAGGAGAATCCCAGGGCCGGTCGTCCTTGAGACCTGAGTTTCCACGCCATCTCTCTCACTTCCCAGCTGTGTGGCTCTGGGCAAGCTACCCAGCCTCTCTGAACCTCTGGAGCTTCATCCGTGAAAGAAGAAGGGATCGGCACTAGCAAAGACCTTGCAGGTTCTAGCAAGAATTAGCAAAGTAGCAGGTGGGACGTGCCAGGAGTATTAGAGACGCTTAAAGATAGTCCATTCTCCTTCTCCTGCCTTCTTGGATGGCCCCACCTCTTAGTCCAACCTACACTGCTATTTGCCTATCCTGAACTTTTCTTTTTTTTTTTAAAGCAGAGATGCAGTCTTGCAACGTTGCCCAGGGTGGTCTCAAACTGACCTCAAGCAATTCTCCCACCTTGAGTGTTGCAATTACAGGCATAACCCACCACACCCAGCCTCTACCCCAGATCTTTTTTTCTTCTTTCTTTTTTCTTTTTTTTGAGTTGGAGTCTCACTCTGTCGCTCAGACTGGAGTGCAGTGGCCGCTCCCGGCCACCGCAGCCTCGCCTGCTGGGCTCCAGCAATCCTTCCGCCTCAGCCTTCCAAGTAGCTGGAACTACAGGCGCACGCTACCACGCCCGGCTAATTTTTGATTTATTGTAGAGATGAGGTCTGGCCAAGTTGCCCAGGCGGGTCTCGAACCCGCGGGCCCAGGCAATCCACTCGCCTCGGCCTCCCAAAGGCCCAGGATTACAGGCTGAGCCACCGAGCCCAGCTTTTTTTCTTCTTTTGAGTTGAAGTCTCACTCTGTCACCCAGGCAGGAGTGCAGTGGCATGCTCATGGCCACCACAGCCTCAACCTGCTGGGCTCAGGTGATCCTTCTGCCTCAGCCTTTGAAGTAGCTGGAATCACAGGTGCACGTCACCATGCCTGGCTAATTTTTTGATTTGTTGTAGAGATGAAGTCTCACCAAGTTGCCCAGGCTGGTATTGGACTCCTGGCTCAGGCTTTTCTCTCACCTCTGCCTCCCAAAGTGCTGGGATTATAGGTGTGAGTTACCACGCCGGCCTACCCAGCATCTTTATGACACTTTTTATCAGTAAAACACTCTGATGGTCTGGAGTCTTTTGAAAACAGTCAAATGAGGTACAGACTCATACTACTTGAGAACTATTAGAAACATCTGGTAGACTGAAGCCCAAGTTTTAGCACTTAATTTTATGCTGTTGTATTCAGCATTCCAGTCTAGCACCTCATTGGTAACTACCCAAATAATAGACTAAATGCAATATGAGCCGAATAACGAAGCCGCACAAAAATGAAGAATGCGCTTACAAGCATCATGGGCAACAATGACCTCTGGTCCCCCCTAGCCCCTTACTATCTGTGTCTTCCTTACTGTGTATCTCTACTATACAGGGTTTATCTTCTTGTGCTGTAATCATCTGTTTTCTTTTTTTTTTTTTTTTTTGAGTTGGAGTCTCACTCTGTCGCCCAGACTGGGGCAGTGGCACTGTCCCGGCCACCGCAACCTTGACCTACTGGGCTCCTGCAATCCTTCCACCTCAGCCTTCTAAGTAGCCGAAACTACAGGCGCGTGCTACCACACCCAGCTAGTTTTTGATTTATTATAGAGACGAGGTGTCGCCAAGTTGCCCGGATGGGTCTTGAACCCGAGGACTCAGGCAATCCACTTGCCTTGGTCTCCCAAAGTGTTGGGATTACAGGCTGAGCCACCGAGCCCGGCCAATCATCTGTTTTCATACCGTCTCTCACAAGACCGCCTAACCTGTCCAAAACTTGGTGTATTTCATAAATAGAAAATGTATATTTGTCTGCTTTTTTCCCTTGGGATATTAGAATGTCATCCTTCCACTTCCCACCCTTCTCTCCACCACTTTTCCTACTGCCTTGGTGGGGAGCATGGTTCAGTTAGCACCCTGATTTCTTTTTTTTTTTTTTTTTGAGTTGGAGTCTCACTCTGTCACCCAAACTGGAGAGCAGTGGCCGCTCCCGGCCACTGCAGCCTCGACCTGCTGGGCTCCGGTGATCCTTCCGCCTCAGCCTTCCAAGTAGCTGGAACTACAGGCGCGCACTACCATGCCTGGCTCATTTTTTATTTATTGTAGAGAGGAGGTCTCGCCAGGTTGCCCAGGCGGGTCTCGAACCCGCGGGCTCAGGCTATCCACTCACCTCAGCCTCCCAAAGGCGCGGGATTACAGGCTGAGCCACCGAGCCCAGCTAACACCCTGATTTCAAACTTCTGGCCTCTAGAACTGTGAGAGAATGCTGTTTGAAGGCTCAGAGAAAGTCTCCTTTATCTTTGTATCTTCCAAATTTAGCTTAACAAAAAACCTGGCAGGTGTGGACATGCTGGCCTCTGTGTTCACAGATGTAGTCCTTGCCCATGGAGTAGTGGTAGGACAGAGTAGGCCCTCAATAGACATGTGCAGGGTGAACATGTAGCAACTTTGGGGGCCTCTCGTTCCCCATCTGTAAGAGAACAGTTCTCTAGGGTCAGTGGACTGAGTTCTTAAATCCTGGTTGCTCAGTGAATGGGCCACAGCAGAATTGGGCATGGATTCCTGGCCCCCCCCTTTTTTTGTAGTAAGGGTCTCATTCTGTCACTAAGGCTGGAGTGCAGTGGAAAGCGCAAGTTCACCACAGCTTCAACCTCCTAGGCTCAAGCAATCCTCCCTTCCTCAGCCTCCTGGGACTACAGACTTGTGTTACCACACCTGGCTTTATTTTATTTTATTTTATTTTATTTTATTTTATTTTATTTTATTTTATTTTATTTTATTTTATTTTATTGAGACAAGGTCTCACTATGTTGCCTAGGCTGGTCTTGAACTCCTGGGCTCAAGCAATCTTCCTACCTCAACCTTCCCAAGTGCTGGGATTATAGGTGTGAGCCCCCACATCCAGCCCCTGGACCACATTCTTGAATAATTCGACAGGTCTCGGGTAGGACCTATAAATTTGTACATAAGGAAAAAAAAAGAAACAAAAAATCTTTCCAGATGATTCCAGTACAGGAAATTGGGCCTCGCTCTATCAGATGTTTCTAACAGTTCTCAAGTAGTAAGATTCTATGCATCATTTTGATTAGTTTCAAAAGACTCCAGTTCATCAGGGTGTTTTACGAGGCTGATAGAATGTGAGTATGTAGAACTGAATTTAAACAAATGGTGCCTTAGAGGATTAGTGATCACGCACCCTTTAAACTGATGTATTTTTTTAATCCTGCATTTAGTGGTATTAGAGAAGAACTGACTTTATGTTCAAAATGTTGAATGCATTTATTACGTATGTTTTTTCTGAATTTCTTCTTTTCTATATACTCCTTACCAAAACAAGTTTTTGTCCACATTTCTGAACCAGACGACTTCTTACGAAACAGACATCATAGTTTCAAAAAAAATATTGTTTTAATCAGGCAGCTTGATACATTTAGAAAATGTGTTTCGAGAGACTCCCCCATAGTTTCAAATTTAAATAAAAATAATTCATTCCAGGTAAACAACTCTATGCCATATATTATTCAGGTAATTGTCAGCTGGCTGCCTTCAAGGTAGGACCTGAATACAGTTGCACCTGGACCTCCCACACTTGTATCACAAAATGCTAAAGGATCCAGGAGGTAAGGTTCTGTTTTTATTAAAGGGCATTCTCTACTTTGAGGTTAGCAGGACCAATCCAAATTTCACCAATAGGTAAGAAACCTGCATTCACCGACTAGGGTTATTCAACTTTATTCCAGTGACGGTTTAACATATCTTTTATTTTTTACTTTTTATTTTTATTTTTTGAGACAAAGTCTCCCTGTTTCGCCCAGGCTGGAGTGCGGTGGCACAGTCATGGCCACCGCAGCCTCGACCTGCTGGGCTCAGGTAATCCTTCTGCCTCTGCCTTCCAAGTAACTGGAACCAAAGGCGCATGCCACCACACCTGGCTTATTTTTTGATTTATTATAAAGATGAGGTCTTGCCAAATTGTCAAGGCTGGTCTCAAACCCCTGAGCCCAGGCAGTCCTCTTGCTTCCACTTCCCAAATTGCTGAGATTACAGACGTGAGCCACTGCACCTGGCTGTTTCATCTTTTGTTTTGTTTTGTTTTGAGTTGGAGTCTCACTTTGTCACCTAGGCTGGAGGGCAGTGACACACTCACAGCCACCACAGCCTCAACCTGCTGGGCTCAGGCGATCCTTCCACCACAGCCTTCCAAGTAGCTGGAACTATAGGCATGCGCTACCACGCCCAGCTTATTTTTTGATTTATTGTAGAGACAAGGTCTCACCAAGTTGCCCAGGCTGGTCTCAAATCCCTGAGTTTAGGCGATCCTTTCGCCTCCCGATGTGCTGGGATTGCAGGCCTGAGTCACCTTGTCCGGCATTAACATACGTTTTAGATTGATGTTCTGGATAGAAGCTGGCTGGCCTGCCTCTTGGGGCTTGACACAAGCTAATTAGATAACAAAAGGTCGCTTTTACACCCCCATAAATATTTTTTGTCCCTCTCCCATGTCAGTGTTTTGGGTTTTATTATATAGTCAAGGGAAGTGAGTCTATTTTGAACTGGATCAAATTTCTTCCCAGTCAATAATTAGGCATGAGGGCTCACATCTATCATCCCAGCACTTTGGAAGACTGAGGTCAGAGGATACTTGTGGTCAGGAGTTCAAGACCAGCCTGGGCAACATGGCAAGACCTTGTCTCGACAAAAAATTAAAATATCAGTTGGTGCGGTAGCGTGCACCTGTAGATCCGCTACTTGGGAGGCTGAGGTGGAAGGATCGCCTGAGTCTAGGAGGTCGAGGCTGTGGTGAGCCATAATTGTGCCACTGCACTCCAGCCTGGTTGACAAAATGAGACCCTGTCTCTAAAAAACAATAAGAATAGAACTTTTTTAGACAAAAAAATTATAGTTTATTTAAAAGGAAATTAGAAACTGGGCTCGGTGGCTCAGCCTGTAACCCCACGCCTTTGGGAGGCTGAGGTGAGTGGATTGCCTGAGCCCGCGGGTTCAAGACCTGCCTGGGCAGCGAGACCTCATCTCTACAATAAATCAAAAAATCAGCCGGGCGTGGTAGCGCATGCCTGTAATTCCAGCTACTCGGAAGGCTGAGGCGGAAGGATCGCCGGAGCCCAGCAGGTCGAGGCTGCGGTGGCCGGGAGCGGCCACTGCACTCCAGTCAGGGTGACAGAGTGAGACTCCAACTCAAAAAATAAATAAATAAATAAAAGGAAATTAGAGAGAGAAAGAAGGGAGAGAGAAGATTCACCTCCCCAAGGTGGGGGAGAGGGCCAAAATCAGGAAGCATGGAGACAGCCATAGCTCAAAGAACACATGGCCACACCAGAGTCTAGTAAGGCAATGGCCAAAAATAGAATTTTAAAAATCAGGGCAGCAGCTAAGAAGACAGAGGAGCCTCAGTGGAAACTTCTAGAGAGACTGCTTCTCTTAGCAGGGGGTGGGATGCGGGGGAGAGTCAGAAACATGTGCACCAAAAACTCCAAAGCCTGTGAACAGACCCGTCACCAAACAGCCGGGCACATCATTGGCCAAGTAGGGTTGGGCCAAGGAGGTGTTGTGATCATCCGTTGAATTAACCAGTGTGTTCACAGCGATTCTTTGTTTTTCTTCTCTAGTTTGGTGAAAACTTTTGCAGTTTTTCTGTTGTCACTGAACAAAAACCTGTGACATTTCACAATATTCAGGAGGTTTAGTAAATGTTTGACAGTTCTACCAGGCTTCTGACACTTACAAAAACATGTTGGAGTCCTGCGGGACAGTGGGGTGTTGCGTGTCTGCCTTTCTGTGTCCTCATGCTTTGCTTATGTCATGGTGTGGCTTCTGGTGCCAATACAGCCAGAGAAGAGCAGTGACATGGCTGCAAGATGCCCAGGACGTTGGATGGCAGAGAAGGGCATAGACTTCAACACCACTGTCCACATGGGGTTCTGGAGAACTTAGTGTGTCACTGGCAAAGCCAGTGTCTGCCACCAAGTTGCAGCAGAAAGTTCAGGATTTAACAGTGAACTAAACTGCAGCTCTTTGGCTGAGTGAAACAGTGAGATACCCACGAACACTACAGGGCTTTCCATCCCTTTTCAGGAGCTGGAGCATTAGGATGGAGAAAAACATTTTGGATTTGGCCACAGAGTTCATGTCTCTGGAAAGACTAGCAATTAGCCCTGAAGGATGTGCCAGTTTCTCCTTCTTTGAGATCTAAAGCTGCAGGCCAAGAGCAGTGGCTCATGCCTGTAATCTCTGCACTTTGGGAGGCCGAGGCAGGAGGATTGCTTGAGCCCGGGAGTTCAAGACCAGCCTGGGCAACACAGTGAGATCTCATCTTTACAAAAATTCAGAAAAATTAGCTGAATGTGGTGGCGCGTTCCTACAGTCCCAGCTACTTGGAATGCTGAAGTGGAGGAGCTCAGGAGGTCGAGGTTGCCATGAGCCGTGATTGTCATGATCATGCCAATGTACTCCAGCCTGGGCAGCAGAGTAAGATTCCGACTAGCACAAACAAACAAGCAAACACAAAAACAGAAAGAAAGAAAAGAAAAAGAAAGTTCTGGCTGGGTGCAGTGGCTCAGCCTATAATCCCAGTACTTTGGGAGGTTGAGGTAAGAGAACTGCCTGAGCCCTGGGGTTCAAGACCAGCCTGGGCAACTTGGTGAGACCTCGTCTCTACAATAAATCACAAAAAAAAATTTAGCCGGGCATGGTGGCATGCGTCTGTAGTTCCGGCTTCTTGGAAGGCTGGGGCGGAAGGATTGTTGGAGCTCAGCAAGTAGAGGCTGAGGTGGCCGTGAGCATGAGTGAGGGAGTGAGATGCCAACTCAAAAAAAAAAGGAAAAGAAAAAGAAAGTTCTGAAACACTGCTTCTTTCCAAAATTCTTCAAGGCCCATCTTCATGGTGACTGTTTTAAAAGCTGAGTTCCAGGGCTACACCTTCATAGGGTAAACCTGGGAATCCAATTATTTTTTCTATCAGTTGTAGCTTCTCTTCTTACAGTAGTTCTCAACCTTGGCTATATGTCAAAATCACATATAGACTTTTTTTTTGATATATTGTAGAGATGAGGTCTTACCAAGTTGCCCAGGCTAGTCTCGAACCGCTGGGCTCAGGCAATCCTCTCACCTTGACCTCCCGAATTGCTGAGATTACAGGCTTGAGCCACCATGCCCGGCCCAGAAATTTTAAAAAATCCCAACACCTAAGTCATGCCTCTGCTTAATCAAATCAGAATTTCTAGGCCAGGCACAGTGGCTCATGCAATCCCAGTGCTTTGGGAGATCGAGACTAGAGGATTGCTTGAAGCCGAGAGCTCAAGACCAGTCTAGGCAACATAGTGATATCCTATCTCTACAAAAAATAAAAAAATGAACCAGGCATGGTGGCATGTGCCTGTAATCCCAGCTAATCAGGAACCTGAAGCGGGAGGATCGCCTGAGCCCAGGAGTTTGAGGCTACAGCGAGCTATGATCATGCCACTGCACTCCAGGTTGGGTGACAGAGCAAGATCCTGTCTCAAAAAAAATAAATCAATCAGAATTTCTGGAGGGTGGGACCAAGGCATCCGTAGTGTTTAAAGCCCCCCAGACGCTTAAGCTTTTCAACCACACAGCTCTTATCATCTGCCTCTCTGTCATTAAGATAATAACTCATTTGATCTGGACATTCCAGCCCCTTACAAATCCCTGTTTTTCTTTCCAGATCTTTTCTGTGCGGGGTATGTCATATTTCTCTTGAAGCTAATAATGGGTTTTCACCTCCTGTTTTTTAGTATGTCACTAAGACGTATACTGTTCAACTACCACTTAAGAAAGACTTCGTTTAACTCAGAGGTTACGATGGGGAGGGCAAGAAGCAGAAGGAAGAACAAAAGCTGCTCTGGGTTATCAAACCCCATCCAATCTCATGAGTGTGCTTTACCAAAAGAGCAGAAGACAAAGAAGGAGTGTGGGGAGGGTGACTTTTAAGAGGTAGATGACTCAATGAAATCTGCAGGAGTGAAGAAGGCCAGAGAGACAAGGCAGAAACATTTAAGGAGCGATGTTCCTCTCATCGTAGGAGGTGAATACTGAGTAGGTGGGGTTGAGTAGGCCCCAAAAATCCTTTTTTCCGGTACAGTCATAATTTTAGAGCTAGAAGAGACCACTGAGATAAACCAGTCCTATTTATTTCATGTTATAGATGAGAAAGCAGCCCAGGTTGGTGATGTCCCTGCCTCGCTATGTTGCCCAGGCTGGTCTTGAACTCAGAGGTCTCAGGGGGTAGAGACAGGGTCAGGCATACACTGGGTCTCCTGAATTCAGAATGACCTCTTGCAATCCATGATGCTAGACAGACAGAACTTCCTGTGACTGGGAGACACTAATGAGTTGAGAAAGCTAATAGAACTATTCATAAGGTAACCACAAACTTTATCATCTAAGACACTTTTGAGAGTGAAAGGGGATGTCTTTGGCGGGGCACAGTGGCTCCCACTTGTAATCCTGGCACTTTGGGAGGCTGAGGTAGGAGGGTTACTTGACCCCGGGAATTCAAGAGCGGCCTGGGCAACATAGTGAGACCTCGGAGTTCAAGACCAGCCTGGGCAACATAGCAAGACCTCTTATCTACAAGGAAATCACAAAAACTAGCTGGGTATGGTAGCATGCACCTGTAGTCCCAGCTACTTGGGGAACTGAAATGGAAGGATCACCTGAGCCCAGGAGGCTGATGTTTCGGTGAGTGGTGACTGTGCCCCTGTACTGCAGCCTGGGCAACAGAGGGAGACCCTGACAAAAAAAAAAAAAAAAAGAGGCTGGGCTCTGTGGCTCAGCCTGTCATCCCAACACTTTGGGAGGCCAAGGCAAGAGGATTGCCTGAGCCCATGGGTTTGAGACTCGCCCAGGCAACTTGGCGAGACCTCATCTCTACAGTAAATCAAAAATTAGCCGGGCACGGTAGCGTGAGCTTGTAGTTCCAGCTACTCAGAAGGCTGAGGTGGAAGGATCACCAGAGCCCAGCAGGTTGACGCTGGGGTGGCCGTGAGTGTGTCACTGTACTCCAGCCTGGGCGACAGAATGAGACTCCAACTCAAAAAAA
>NW_007248842.1:199665-213479 GCF_000164805.1 Carlito syrichta
CAAAAAAAAAAAAAAAAAAGGAAAGAGGGGTGATATTTTAGTCCATTTGGGATACTATAACAAAATGCCATAAACTGGACAGCTTTATAAACAACAGACATTTATTTCTCACTGTTCTGGAGGCTGGGTTCAAGATCAAGGCTCAAGCTGATTCGGTGTCTGGTAAGGACCTGCTTCTGGTTCACAGATGGTACCTTCTGTCTCCTCACATAGTGGAAGGGGCTAGCTAGCTCTCTGGGACTTTTTTAATAAGGGCATTAATCTCATTTATGAATGCTACACCCTCATGACCCAGTCACCTCCCAAAGGATCTACCTCCTACCATTATCACCTCAGGGGTTGGGATTTTAACATATGAATTCATGTGGAACACAAACATTTGAACCATAGCAGGGGACAACAGGCAAACTTGGATTTATTTCCCTCTAAAATCCATTTACTATCTTTTTTCATTTGTTTGTTTTATATCATCTGTCACCTTATTGATACTTCTACCATGGATGATAACTCTATGGGCCAGGCACGGTGGCACGCTCCTGTAGTTCCAGCTACTTGGAAGGCTGAGGTGGAAGGATCATCTGAGCCTAGCAGGTCAAGGCTGTGGTGGCAGTGAGAGCAACACTGCACTCCAGCCTGGGCGACAGACAGCCTGGGTGGCTCCAACTCAAAATAAAATAAACAAAATAAAATTAAAATTAATAAAATAAAATAAAATAACTCTATAGAGAGTGGCTCTTAATAGCTTTCCAATGACCTTCAACTCACCTGCCAGTCTTACAGTTGAGAAGTATCAATAAGCTGACAGATGATATAAAACAATCCAAAGATTGTCAATCCAAAGAAAAGTTTCCTGGTTCTAACTCCTGTTAAAACGGTTTTTTTTCCCTTTCTTTCACCTGGATCCCAACATTCCTATCGGTCAGTACTATGAACTCTTGGAAGAAGGGTTTTATTATACAAACACACCTGCGGTGGGTTGTGAGGTCCCAGACTTCTTTCCTTCTGGAGAGTTTCTGTGTGTGAAACCTCCATTCCGCAGGGGACCTCTCTGAGTTGTCTGTCCTCTTTCCCAGGCAGGCAGTGCTGCTTCCCAGGAAGGCACGATACTTCTTCCTTCAACAGATTCCCTTGTTGAGAAGGCCATGTTTTGACTTCTGTAACTTTTTTGCTTGTTAAAAGACAGGCCTGCTCTTTTTCACACTACAATTAGTTCAGTTCAGATTGGGTTTAAGTATCCACCAACACCCAAAACAATGGCACCTTGGGTCACCTGTCTGTAGATGCTGTTCTTATGTTCCTGTGTTAAGAATGTATTCTTGGCCGGGCTCAGTGGCTGAAGCCTGTAATCCCAGCACTTTGGGAGGCCAAGGTGACTGGATGGCCTGAGCTCGCGGGCTCGAGACCCACCTGGGCAACTTGGCAAGACCTCATCTCTACAATAAATCAAAAACTAGACAGGCATGGTAGTGCGTGCCTGTAGTTCCAGCTACCTGGAAGACTGAGGTGGAAGATCGTTGGAGCCCAGCAGGTAGATGCTAGGTAGCTGTGAGTATGCCCCTGCACTCCAGCCTGGGCAATGGAGTGAAACTTGAACTTAAAAAAAAAAAAAGAATGCACTCTTGGCAGGGCTCAGTGACTCAAGTCTGCCATTCCAGTACTTTGGGAGACTGAGGCAAGAAGATTGCCTGAGTTCATGGGTTCAAGACCACCCTGGGCAACCTGGTGAGACCTTGTCTTTACAATAAATAAAAAAGTTAGCCAGGTGTGGTAGCACGTGCCTATAGTTCCAGCTACTTGGAAGGCTGTGGCAGAAGGATGGCTGGAGCCCAGCAGGTCAACACTGGGGTGGCTGTGAGCGTGCCACTGCACTCCAGCCTGGGCGATGGGGTGAAACTCCGACTCAAAAAAAAAAAAAAAAAAAAGAATATACTCTTCTGGGACCTTGTAAGAATAGTGCCATTTCCTTTCCTTAGATAAGAGGAATGCTGTTTCCAAACAGGATTCTTGTCTGACCTGGTCTCTTTCCCCAAGGAGCCCAAGGTAGTTATCATACTTTGAGATACTTGGTAAGCATTTTTTTGATCCTCTCTGTGCTGATTTTGTCACCAGGGCAGCCCCAACAGGGTAGTGTGAAACTTTAACCATTTTTTTTTTCTTTTTTGAGTCTTTTAAGAAACCCTAACATACCTTCCCTAATTTCCTTTTCTTTCGTTTTTTCTTTTTTTGAGTTGGAGTCTCACTCTATTGCCCAGGCTAGAGTGCAATGGCATACTCACAGCCACCCCAGCGTTGACCTGCTGGGCTCTGGCAATCCTTCTGCCTCAGCCTTCCAAGTAGTTGGAACTACAGGCACGCGCTACCACACCCAGCTAATTTTTGATTTATTGTAGAGATGTGGTTTCGCCAAGTTACCCAGGCAGGTCGCGAACCTATGGGCTCAGGCAATCCACATGCCTCGGCCTCCCAAAACGCTGGGATTAAAGGCTGAGCCACCGAGCTTTTTTTTTTTTTTTTTTTTTTTTTCAGTTGGCTTCTCACTCCGTTGCCCAGGCTGGAGTACGGTGGCTCACTCCTGGCCATCCCAGTGTCCCAGCTGCTGGGCTCCAGCGATCCTTCCGCCTCAGCCTTTCAAGGATCTGGCACTACAGGCGCCCACTATCATGCCTGGCTCATTTTAAATTTTTTGATTGTAAAGACAAGGTCACGCCAACTTGCCCAGGCTGGTCTTGAACCCATGGGCTCAGGCAATAATCCACTCACCTCGGCCTCCCAAAGTGCTGGGATGATAGGCTGAGCCACCATGCCTGGCCTATTTTTGAATAGGTATTGTGTAACTTTGATGGAATTCTGTTCTTCATTGGTACCAATCTTGATTAGAAATGGAGTCCCAGGACAGGCTCACATATATATTTCAGTTACCAGTACTCCACTGTCCACTCAGCCCTAACTCATTTCCGCCCTCCTGACAAAGGAGCTGGTTAATTCACTCACCTGAGTTCTTAGTGGCTCACCAACCATTGACACTTCTCAGTCTGCCATTACTGGCAGCTCTTGCTGTATAGAGGTAGCTTGTGCCCATTTGTTCTTGGACATGTGAGGACTTGAACTGTGGCACTGTCTCCCGATTTTACTGGAAGTGCTACTACTTTATCATGTTGTTTTGATGTTTATAAACCTCCCATCCCTGACACAAAGCAGTACGTTCCCCTGGATACCTTGCTAGAGACCAGGAAATTTGTCATGATGCAGGCGGTTACGTTGTGGAGGTGGGTACCCATATCAGAAGGAAATCTTGGGTTTGGAAAAGACTCTGGCAGGGGACATAGTTGGGACCCTCCATAACATCCTCATGTGACCTTCAAAAAGAAATCATCACATTTTTCCTTCTGCAACTTGGTAGGGACTGTGAACTTAGCTGTGGTGGCGGAGGTTAGATCGTGGAGGTGGATGCTTCAAATAGCATGTGCAGAGTGGCGTCTCATCTAATTTCCCTTGCTGAAAGCAACTTGAAGTTTAACTTTTGTCATAGCTTTATTGCCTCCCAAATTAAGAAGTTATTAAATTTAAATTTCAATTGCAAAGCTACCAACATACCATGTCAGAGAGGTTTTTGTAAGTCTATTAATCGTAAGCTGGATTTGATTCATCAAGCTTTCCATTTTCTGTAAAGCCACGTCCAAGTGTTTGTGGAAGCATTCATAACCATTTCTTGCGGGGATGGGGACAGGAGGGAGTCTGTTCTCAAGACGAGGGGTGCAGAACAGTCGTACCAGGACATATGTGGGAGCCTCCCAGGTGAGGTGTACCCCCATAGGAATTTTTTTCCCTGGTAGGTTATAGTTTATTTTTAAAATGTGTGTGCTTGAGGACATATATTCTGGATCAGAGAACAGGACAAAGATAAACAGTATGGAAATAAGCAGCTTGGTGGGATAATGGAAGGAGCATTAGATTGAGTGGATTGAGAGCCAAAGACTGCTCCTGGCTCCGGGCCTGCCTCGCTGGGTGACCCCAAGCAAGCCACCAGCCTTTAATAACAGATGCTTTAATCTCTTAAAACCCCCGTTTCCTCATTTATCTCCTGAGGGTCTTTGAGATAACATACATGGCAAAACAAAGCTGATGAACTGACCAAATGCAGAACATTATTGTTGATTTTGGTATCATGAATAACAATATATTTGCAACCTGAACTGTGGTAAAAATGGAAATGAGTAGGGCTTTGCTCACTTAAATATATGGAAGGTAAACTGAGGAAGACATGCATTACATCCCTTCCCCCATACGCTCTGTGGGCTTCCAGAGGTCAAGGCAGAGTCTGTGATGGACCAGGCTTCACATTCAGAAGTGCTATTGTTGAGATTGGCCTTTGTGAAGTGTGTGCCTATATCAAATCTACTTTCCAGATGGTTAAGTGGCCACTGAACTGTTTGTTGTTCTGGGGGACTTGGGAACACCCTGGGGTAGACTTGGATATGAAGAATCAGCATGCAGTAATCAATGCTAAAGAACTCCTAAGTTCTTGGGTTTATCTGGCCCAATAGATAGTGCAAAACTGATGAACAGAAGGTCTGGAAGAGGCACATCACATGATCTAATACTCAGGATTGAATGTCCATTGCTCAGAAAGGGTGCAAATAGAGCCAGGCGCAGTGGCTCACGCCTGTAATCCCAGCACTTTGGGAGGCTGAGGCGAGAGAATTGCCTGAGGCCACAGGTTCGAGACCAGCATGGGCAACATGGCGAGACCTCGTCTCTATAATAAATCACAGACATTAGCTGGGTGTGGTGGCACACACCTGTAGTTCCAGCTACTTGGAAGGCTGAGGTGGAAGCCTGAGACCAGCAGGTTGAGGCTACCGTGGCTGTGAGCGTGCCACTGCACTCCAGCCTGGATGACAGAGTAAGACTCTGACTCAAAAAAAAAATCAAACAAAACAAGAAAGGGTGAAGATAAGGTATTAGGACTCACGGAAGTATTGCTTCACCAGTGTTGTCACTGAGACCCTTGGAATAATGAAAGAGAGTGCAGAATCTCCTGTCGTGGGGCCTTGGAAGAGCTATTTGCACTGAAGAGTTCCTCATGACTTTGTCACAGAATGCCCTGAGCTAGATACACATGAATAATGGCACAATACAACAAACCTAATGTAATAGATGTCCACAATGAGGTCAAGGCACAGAAACAATTGTTCAAGTCAGTCCTAAAGTGCATTATCAAACACTGGGTCAGAGTTGTGCACCGACTTCTCAGGGGGGAAGTATGGAAGCAAATACTAGCTGGCAGTATAGTTAAGATTGAATAAATAACAGCCTCTAGCATGTCCACATCCAACTTTATTGCAACTCAAAAACCAACATTTATTTGTAAGCAGAGATTTGTTTTAATGTGGGTTGGTGGTTCTTCATTCACGCCTGCCCATAATCTTCTTTCTTTTTTTTTTGAGTCAGAGTTTCACTCCGTTGCCCAAGCTGGAGTGCAGTGGCATGCTCACGGCCACTGCAGCCTCGATCTGCTGGGCTCTGGCGATCCTTCCGCCTCAGCCTTCCAAGTAGCTGGAACTACAAACGCTCAGCTAATTTTTGGTTTATGGTAGAGACGATCTCGCCAAGTTGCCCAGGCTGGTCTCGAACCCCTGGGCTCAGGCATTCCTCTCACCTCAGCCTCCCAAAGTGCCAGGATTACAGGCTTGAGCCACCATGCCAGGCTCATGCCTGCACATATTCTGACGTCACTATTTTACCATCTCAATAGGAAAAAGATTCACAGCATGGAGGCGTATTTTAGTAAATGTCCTACAATTAAAATTTTAGAAGAAAAAGGTCAGACTCATTGTGGAGAAGTGGGTCATGGTAAGTGGAACATGTCAACATGTCAACAATGAAGTGGGACGGGAGGAAATGCTTTAGGGTAAAAATATACTGATTAGGGAGAATGACTGAGTGTAACTGTAGGGCAGAGATTTACTTATGCGGAAGTCAGTGAGTCTACTGGCAGTGATATGCTGGTAAATTCATTAACAATCAGCTTTCTGGGGGTTAAGAGGAGCCCCGATTTCTAGCTATTTCTGAGGTGTAAATATTCCCACTGTGGCCAATTTCCACCCTACAAACTCAATAGATGTAAATAAACCCAGGCACACAGATGAGAGTAAAATGTAGCAAAATAATTAGGAAATGATGAGTTTGGAATATGTACTACCTTTGTTTGGAATATAATAATATAATTGTGGGTTTATATAATTTAACTTGTGTTAAGGTTTGTTTTGCTTTTAACAACCAGCACAGAGAATTCCTACAAAATTAGCAACCAGCTCTTTGGAGCAAGTATAACTGGTCCTAGCACACCACTACCTGTGGATGGAAGAACATCGGAGCATCTTTAGGGAAAGGAAAAAGGAACAGCGGTGAAATGCTTTGTTTTTATTTATTTATTTAGAGTCAGAATCTCATCCTGTCACCCAGGGTGGAGTGCAGTGGTGCCCTCCTGGCCGCTGCAGCCTCAACTTGCTGGGCTTAGGCAATCCTTCTGCTTCAGCTTTCCAGATAGCTAGAACTACAGGTGTGTGCTACCATGTCTGGCTGGTTTTATTTATTTATTCAT
Source organism: Carlito syrichta (assembly GCF_000164805.1). Taxonomy (NCBI): domain Eukaryota; kingdom Metazoa; phylum Chordata; class Mammalia; order Primates; family Tarsiidae; genus Carlito; species Carlito syrichta. Next base: position 206,270 of record NW_007248842.1, read on the forward strand.
TCATTCATTTATTGTAGAGATGAGGTTTTGCTATGTTGCCCAGGCTGGTCTCGACCTCGTGGGCTTAGGCAATCCTCTCACCTCCACCTCTCAATGTGCTGGGATTATAGACATAAACCACCGTGCCCAGAAGAGATGTTTTGTTATTGATGAAAAAAGGAGGGAGAAAGGGGTTTAGATCATTCTTCATATAAGTTAATGTCTAGCTATAGAATGATTACTCCAATAATGCCAGTTAATAGGTCAATGTCTTTTGTCCCATCAGTGTGGGAAATCCTTCATGTTAGGACTCATATAGTAAACCAGGCACTGTGGTGCTAGCCTGTAATCTCATCTACTCAAAAAAGCTGAGGTGGGAGGCTCTTTGGAACCCAGGAGTTTGAGACTAGCCTGGGCAACATAGCAAGACCTCCACCATCTCTAAAAAGAAAAAATGGAAAACAAGTTAGCTGGGTGTAGTGTCACATGCCTGTAGTCCCAAGTGGCAGGATTGCATAAGCCCAGGACTTGGAGGCTGCAGTGAGCTATGATTGTGCCACTGCATTGCACTTCAGTCTTGGTGACAGAGTGAGACTCCATCTCTTAAAAAAATAAAAATCATATAGTGAAGAACCTTTGTACACCTAGTGTTTTCAGCTTCTTTTTTTATTATAGAGCCTTTTTTTTTCTTCTAGAATACTTAACATCTCTTGGAAAGTAGATTGAGAAACTGCTCTGTAAGGATGCTGTAAGTATCCCGCCCCTCAATCTTTGTTATTAATGATTTCAGACACTTCTATTTATTTATATGAGTTAGAGTCTCACTCTGTTGCCCAGGCTGGAGTGCAGTGGCACGCTCATGGCCACAGCAGCCTCGACTTGCTGGGTTCAGGTGATCCTTCCACCTCAGCCTTCCAAGTACTACCACACCTGGCTAGTTTTTTTAATTTATTGTAGAGACGAAGTCTCACCAAGTTGCCCAGGCTGGTCTTGAACACTTGGGCTTAGGCAATCCCCTTAACTCGGTCTCCCAAAATACTGGAATTACAGGTTTGAGCCACTGCGCCCAGTCCTTCAGACACATTTATAGTGCATTGGTCAAATTTATAGATGTCGTAGTAGATATTTTAAATCAGTGATTCTCAAATGTGGTTGCATATCAGATTTACCTAAAAGATTCCTAAAAGACCGATTAAGTTGGAATCTTCAGGGTTCATGTCCAAGAAACTCTCTCTTTAAAATGTTTTCCTTAGCCTATAATCCCAGTACTTTGGGAGGCCGAGGTGAGGGGAACGCTTGAGCCCGTGGATTCAAGACCAGCCCGGGCAACTTAGCAAGACCTTGTCTCTACAATAAATAAAAAATAAATAAATAAATGAATGTTTTCCCAATCAGATATGCATGCTACCTGTGACATCTTTGGTAATACTTTTTTCTAATAATTGTCAATGTGCTATGAAAATATAAATTTTTGAGTATGCTGTGTAATATTAAATTGTGAATTCACTTATACTTAAGAACTTACAAATATTTTAAGACAATATATTTGAAATTCTCTTTTAAAAAGCACATTGCCACCAAATTTTAAGCTTAAGTGATTAAAATAATTTTATAGTCAGACGCGGTGACTCAAGCCTGTAATCCCAGCACTTTGGGAGGCCAAGGTGAGAGGATTTCCTGAGCTAAGGGGTTCGAGACCAGTCTGGGCTACTTGGTGAAACCTCGTCTCTACAATAAATAAATAAATTTTAAAAATAAGCCAGACGTGGTGGCGCGTGCCTGCCGTCCGAGCTACTTGGAAGGCTGAGGTGGAAGAATTGCTTGAACCCAGCAGGTCGAGGCTGCGGTGGCCATGAGTGTGTTACTGCACTCCAGCCTGGGCAACAGAATAAGACTCCAACTAAAAAAAAATTTTTTTCTGTAGAAAGAATTACAAATACATGGTGTTTTAGATATTCTGTACAAATTGTGTATAGTTTCCATGTACTGAGCATCAATTAACAATCAATAAAATCAATAACATCTTTTTTTTTTTTTTTGAGTCGGAGTCTCACTCTGTTGCCCAGGCTGGAGTGCAGTGGCATGCTCACGGCCACCGCAACCTTGACCTGCTGGGCTCAGGCAACCCTTCCACCTCAACCTTCCAAGTATCTGGAACTATAGGCACGCACCACCATGCCCGGTTAATATTTTGATTTATTGTAGAGATGAGGTCTTGCTAAGTTGCCCAGGCTGGTCTCAAACCCCTGGACTCAGGCAATCCTCTCATCTCGGCTTCCCAAAGTGCTGGAATTATAGGCATGAGCCACCACGCCCGGCCAAGAAATCTTAATGATGAAGGAAATAATTAATGAAGAATAAGATAAAACCTTATATTTGTTTTGTTCGAATATTTACCAAGTTCCTACTATGTTCCAGGACCTGTGTATCACCCATAAAAATGAGCCACTGGAAAAAAGATTGGAGAGATATATATGAATAGCTGGGCATGGAAAAAGACCCAGGTCACCATATGAAGAGCTGTAGTCTGTGTGACTGTCAAATCCAAGGAAGTCTGATTTGTAGAAGGGAGCAGGTAACAATCTCACTCAAGTGTATATTCATCAGAACTGAATCATTACATTTAGTTCTGGGCACTAAAAGTCTCCCTATTTGAGGCATTTGGGACAAATAAACTAGATGCAGAGGATATGCCCAAGATAAGCTGCAGAGGTCAAAGCCAGGCCAAGGGAGAAGCTTTGACGAAGGTGAATTATTGTGAAGAAGAGAAAATTTGAGAGAGGTAGTTATATTCTAATATCTAACTGACCTTGGTGTCACATTGAAGAGGTCCCAGACGGGATAGCCAGGATCTGCAGAATAAAGTTACAGAAAAGTACATTTCTGTATAAGGAAGAATTAATTAGTGATTACAGTTGTCTGGAAACAGAATAAGTCTTAGTTCTCAGTTACTTCAAAGTTTTAAAGCCAAGGCTGAATGAGCATTAAAGGGCATGTTATACTAGGAATTCAAGTAGTATCATTTTGAGAGTTGGGTTAGTTAATGCCTAGAATTCCGCCTAACCTTAAATCTCTATGTTTCTGTTATGTTGCATAACACACATGCCTGTGTCATAACTGAACTCAGATGCCAACCACAACTCAAATGCCACCTAAAAAATGTGCAGCATGGGAGAAGAGTCATTCTTCAAATAGGCTCTGTGGATAATAGTTTACCATTATAGGGCATTTATGATCATTCAATTATCAACACTGAAAATACATTTCAGAGATAATGTCTAATTTCAAACGAAGTTTGCATTTATACCAAAGAGGTATTCAGGTTATGGACTTATAGGATGTACCTCCCACAGAAGTATAATACAAGATACTTAGTTGCAATTTACAAGCAAAAGGTAATTGCATGAACTTAACTAATCTCTCTTTCATCTTTAAATAGGCACACTGTTAAAAGAAAAAAATCAAAAAAAGTCTCTCTATTTTATACTAAAACCAAGGATGAAAGCACATCCGTGCTAAGTTATAATGGACTACAACTTTTACTTTAAGGTGGGAAATCTGTAACATAGATGTTATCACCATGCCCTAATATCAGCATTAGAATGGACTTTAAAAATTAAGTTTATTCTTTCTCTTTTATATACATAAATTACAGAATATTTGGAGAAATTCAGATGCCAAAGAAGAAAGAATTACCCATTGTGTCACTGCCCAGAGACGTTGCTGCAAACACTTTGGTGCATTTCCTTCCTGTCTTTTCAGCTCACATATTTTGCGTTTGTTCGTTGTACATACTTGTGATCATATTGTAGCTGCATTTTGTATCCTGCTTCTAAGGCACAAGCAATTTCCTCTGTTTTTACAAACATTTGACTACATAATAGCCCACTGGGTAAATTCATTATCGTTTTTGTTAAACATCTTCCAGTGTAGGATATTTTAGTTATTTTGTAGTGAGCTCCGCATCTTGAACATTGTGATGTGAACTGTTATGGTCCAGACTCTGCAGTTTTAGGAAACTGTTTTCCAGGTCAAATTTGTAGCTATTAAAAAGATATGTAAAAAGCTAAACTGGGCACAGTGGCTCACACCTGTAATCCCAGCACTGTGGGAGGCTGAGGCAGGAGGTTTGCTTGAGCCTAGGAGTTCTAGTCCAGTCTAAGCAACACAGCAAGACTTCGTCTCTACAAAAAATAAAAAAATGAGCCAGGCATGGGGACGCATACCGGTAGTCCCAGCTACTCGAGAAGCTGAGGTGGAAGGGTCGCCTGAGCCAAGGAGGTTGAGACTGTGGTGAGCCGTGATTGGACCATTACACTTCATCCTGGGTGACAGTGAGACCTTGACTTAAAAAAAAAGACAGTGAAAGGGTAAAAAGCTGACAACAGCTTATTATTTTCTCTGTAATGCTCTTGCAACAGCTTCAGGTCAGAAAGCATAGCCGTGGTGGGTTTGCCAACATTCTAAATCATAACAATTTTCAACCAATAATCTCTCCTTTTACCCTTGAGTGCACTGTCTTTCCTGGATACCCCTGAGTCTAACTACCTAGAGGAGAGAGGCAGTTGAATTGTGCCACTTTACATTTAGTGTGGAGGAGGGTTTGTGTTCATCTCAATTCCAAACTTGCTTCCTCAAGGAAGAGAAGAACTTGCAAGTGTTTCTCCTCTGGTCGTGTAATATTCTTTAAAAAGCTGTCTTGCAGTAACCCACAGGTGAGTCCTGTTCATTCTAGTCTGCAGGTGAGACTGTGGGTGCCTTTAGTGCCTCTCAGCTCAGACCCAAAGCAGAATACTTCGGAGACAAATAGGCTCTCCGTGATCTCACCAGAAAAATCCAGAGGGAGCTTTCCTCTGGAAGTGCCAACGCTGAGCTCCGTTCTATGGGAGACTATTACCCTGTGCACCTTACATGTGGTCAGGTGTTGAAACTCTGGCTAGAGGTTCACTCGAAAAACAACTTGCATGGTAGAATGCGGATGAAGGAATGGTGTCTTCACGATCCTCTTGGATAATATGTATTCAGGGAATGAAGGACCAGGTGGAAGTAGTTGGGACAAGTCTTTCATAAGCTCCTCCTCCCCTCCTCTCTTCCCTCCTCCTCCCCCTCCCCTCTCTCCTCCCCTCTCCTCCTCTCCTTTTTTCTCTTTTTCTCTCTTTCTTTCTCTTCAGTCAGGAGCTCACTTTGGCTCCCCAGGCTGGAGCACAGTGGCATGATCACGGCTCACTGCAGCCTCAACCTGCCAGGCTCAGGCAATCCTTCCTCCTCAGCCTCCCAAGCAGTTGGGACTACAGGCATGCGCCACCACGCTTGGCTAATTTTTTAATTTTTTTTTTGTTGAGGTGGGATCTCACTGTGTTGCCCATGCTGGTCGCCAACTCCTGGGCTCAAGTACTCCTCCCACCTTGGCCTCTCAAAGTACTGGGATTACAGGCATGAACCACTGTGCCGGCCTGGAACTTTTATATTTAGCCAACTGTTGTCTAACAAATGTATACCGAATGACCAAGGTCGTTTGTAAAATGCCTCTGTCTCCCACAGTTTAGGAGGGTGAGTGGAAATATTCATGATATGGCAAACTTTAAGGAGCCAATGTTTCTGTGGTTTCTTCCCAAGTCAGAGAGATTTATTCATTCATGTGTTAATCCAACACATTATGTGGCTGGCAATATGGAGATGAATGACATATTTCCTACCCTTGAAGAATCCAGTGTAGAAATAGACACATATTTAGATAATTTTAACGTGGTCTAGAAAGAGAAAAGTGCATTCGATTTTATGAGAGGATATAGTAGGAGCACCCAGCCCAGCTTAAGGTGGGTAGGAAATGAGAGACAATGTCAGAGACGCCTTCCTGGAGGAAGTTACATCTGAATTGGTTTTACTGGTTTAGAAAGGAAGAAGGATGGGCATGGGAGAGTGTTGGGACAGAGGCACTGGAGGGAGTGGATGGTGGTGTTCAGGAAAGGGATAGTGTCAGCCATGGCATGGAGGGGCTGTGGAATCAGGATTTGAGTCCCGGCAGCACCATGTTGGAAACACGAATTACACTCCTGTAGAAACGTCACGTAGGCAAGGAGAGGAGTCGGTCCACAATTGCAGAGTGAGGACAGAGCTGGAGATGTGAACCTGGTAGTCCCTGGTATGTCCATGGTTTCACATGGCATTTACGTGTGTAAGACTAAATGAGGTTGCCTGAGCAATGTGTAGTTAGAGAAGGGACCCTCGGGGAAACAGATCACCCTACTATTTAGAGGGAGATCTGGGAGAAGGAACCAGCCAAAGAAACGAAAAGAGGTGGCTTTATTAGGTGGGAGCCAATAGAGTGTCAAGGAATAAAAAGAGTCTCAATTAGGAGGGAGTGAACCACAGTTTCAAAAGCTATTGGGAAGTAGAGAAAGATAAAAACAGAGAAGTGACTACTGGATTTAGTAACACGGAGATCATTAATGACCTTGGCAGAAGCCATTGCAGTGAAGTGGCAGGGACAGAGGACAGAAGATGGGAGGTAAGATAAGGAAGGGGAGGTGGACAAGAAGAGCCCTTGACTCTGGGCTAGTGGGTGTTCTGGCCTGTCTGCTATTAGGAAAAAATGGAGGTGGTTTGTAATACTCCCAAGGGATTGTCCAGCGCGAAAAATAACTGGTTCAGTATACCAGGGTAGCAGGGTACACTGACCCTTGATTATTAGACCTGTCTTAGCTCAACTCATAGTACCCCCAAGGCTCCACACACTGTTCTTAAGACCGCACCACTCACATAGTCAGTGCTAAGTTAATTTTTGTTATAACTGTCCCAGTTTCCAGGCAAGCTTTATTGGCTTCTAAGAACAAATGATTTATGTAGACCAAGTCATTTTCAGGATGTGTGAAGATACAAATCTTACACGTGACAAAAACTGAAACATAAAAAAGGAAAAATGATTTTACTATAGAGGTGCAAGTCCCCTAGTTTAATAGTCTAGATTTTCTCTCTCTCTCTCTCTCCATTTCTGAATTCTGATTAAGATGGAGAGCCTTTGCTAGAGTCTGGAATGAGACTATCAAACAAAAGCAGGGCAAGTGAAAAGGAAAAACAATTAGTGGAGGCAAATCCAGAGAAATAAGTTTATAAAATCCACCAAAATTGAAGAAAATATGGCACACAGAGCACTGAAGTTTTTTTTTGTTTGTTTGTTTTTTTTTGAGTTGGAGTCTCACTCAGTCACCCAGACTGGAGTGCAGTGGCCGCT
>NW_007248842.1:213757-214208 GCF_000164805.1 Carlito syrichta
ATCCACTCACCTCAGCCTCCCAAAGGCGAGGGATTACAGGCTGAGCCACCGAGCCCGGCGAGCACTGAAGTTTTGTACCTGTTGACAGATAGCTGAAAGATGACAGATATAGGGTAGATATTTAGTTTTGGTTGATTCATTGGTAAAGATAAATCTTCATGCAGAAATGGAGGAATAATAATACAATGGTAGCCAGGCGCGGTGGCTCACACCTATAATCCCAGCATGTTGGGAGGCCGAGGTGAGAGGATTGCCTGAGCCCACGGGTTTGAGACCAGCCTGGGCAACATGGTGAGACCTCATCTCTACAACAGATCAAAAAATTAGCTGGAGCCGGGCTCGGTGGCTCAGCCTGTAATCCTGCACCTTTGGGAGGCTGAGGTGAGTGGATTGCCTGGACCCGTGGGTTCAAGACCCGCCTGGGCAGGCGAGACCTCATCTCTACAATAAA
>NW_007248842.1:214302-216083 GCF_000164805.1 Carlito syrichta
CCAAAAAAAAAAAAAAAAAAATTAGCTGGGCATGGCGGTGTATGCCTGTAGTTCCAGCTGTTTGGAAGGCTGAGGCAGGAGGATCACCTGAGCTCAGTAGGTCCAAGCTGCATTGGCTGTGAGCAGTGTGCCACTGCACTGCAGCCTGGGCAACGGAGTGAGACTGACTCAAAAACAAAAAACAAACAAACAAACAAATAGTGCAATGGTGCAGCTGTTCCTTGTGGAGGCATTCTGAAAACTGTGTTACAACTGAACTGTTCTGGAAGTCAAGGATAAGGTATAAAGTGGAGATGCTGGCCAAGACATGTAAATATCTTAAACTTTCCCCTCTAGGTCTCCAAAGGCCTTTATCACTCCATTCAGCCTTAAGGTCAAATTCTGGATGTTTTTGTAGGCATCTTTTTCTTGTGTCAAATGTGGACATTTACTTCGTAAGAGTATAGTGAAGATTAAGGGAGATATGTAAAGCGTTCGGTAGATAATAACTGCAACCCGAGAGCATCTTCCAACAAACTGCACAGTCCTTCTTGGCTGATGACTGACATTGCCTGTTCATTTTTCTCTTAATGCTATTGAAGATGCTTTCAATGCAAACCTAACAATAATAGCGGCTAACATTTATTGTGAACTCCTATAAAGTCATTTCAGCTCCAGACCAATCCTATCAGGATTGTTATCCTTATCTCTCGCACTGTGGAGTCGGCATTGGGCAGCCTGGCTTCAGGGCCCAGCTCTCTTAGCCCATGACTTGACTCCTTTTAGCCAGACTGACCCGGGCCACTCCTTGGGCCATATCCTGTTCCTAACAAACACCATATTCTTGGTGCCTGAGGTTGCCAAGAAGGATTCTCGCCTCAGTTCCTGGGGCACACACGAAGGTAATTTAATTCACCCAGCTGGAACTTGCCCAACTATGTCCTAAGCTCAGTTGTCAACTTTCACCTTGGCTGAGCAGCCCGTCTGCACCTCTCTCCCTTTATTTCAGTGGCCTCAGGGCTGACCCACAGCGTCAATTTCCTAAGTATCAGTACAGGTATTCTTTTGTGTGGGTTTTTTTTTGTTTTTGAGTCGGAGTCTCACTCTGTTGCCCAGACTGGAGTGCAGAGGCAAGCTCCCGGTCACCACAGACTCAACTTGCTGGGCTCAGGCAAGCCTTCCGCCTCAGCCTTTCAAGTAGCCAGGACTACAGGCGCGCTACCATGCCCGGCGAGTTTTTGATGTATTGTAGAGACGAGGTCTCGCCAAGTTGCCCAGGCGGGTCTCAAACCCGCGGGCTCAGGCAATCCACTGGCCTCAGCCTCCCTAAGTGCTGGGATCACCGGCTGAGCCACTGAGCCCGGCCTGGTATTCTTTATCTAGTCATCATCAAATATATAGATATAGCTATATCTTGGCTGATGTCTGACGTGGCCTGTTCATTTTTTTCCTTCTGCCTCTTCACTCTATTGAAGATACTTTCAACGCAAACTTAATAACAACGAACACATATATATCTAATATGTATATCTAATATAGATAAAAACAAGACCCGTATGTATATATATTAGAGCCGAGGCCTCGTTTGGCTGCCCAGGCTGGTCTCGAACTCCCGGCCTCAAGCGAGCCTCCCCCTTCGGCCTCCCAAAGTGCTCGGGATTACAAGGTGGATTACAACCACCGCGCCCGGCCAAGGAGATGGGGAAAAAGAAACAGGACTCCAGGCGTCTCCGCGGGCGAGCGCTGACGCCGCCCGCGAGTCCTGGCGCCGGCGCGAGGGCCCGAGACACCGCGGGGCTCAG